>NC_059256.1:5967133-5969633 GCF_017591435.1 Portunus trituberculatus | reverse complement strand
AAAAATAGAGTTTCCTGCAAAGATGTGTTGAGACGAGGAACAGTTTGAGTGAGGAAGTGGCGTCACCAACGAGTGTGCAGAGATTGAAAGAAAAATTGGATAAGTGTAGATATGGAGACGGGGCCACACCAGCGTAAAGCCCAGGCCATGGAAAACTACAACTAGGTAAACACACACACACACACACACACACACACGCCCAAGACGGCCAAGAGGGTCATATAAGATGGGTGAAGGAGTAGTGTTGAAAAAGGTGGAAAAGGAAAAGGATTTGGGAGTGATAATACAAGACCATGGGCAGTTTGAGGCTCATATTGACAAGATGTTTGGAGAAACGTATAATTTGATAAGAAATATTGGATTAGCCTTTCATTATATGGATAAAGATATGATGAAGAAATTAATTAGTACGGTAATTAGACCAAGATTGGAATATGCTGGAGTGGTTTGGTCCCCTTATAAAAGAAGCATATAAGGAAGTTGGAGAGATTGCAGAGAATGGCAACAAAAATGGTTCCGGAATTGGCAGAAATGACCTATGAGGAGAGATTAAAAGAAATGAATTTGCTTACCTTGGAACAAAGAAGAGAAAGAGGAGATTTAATACAGGTTTATAAACTGTTGAATGGACTGGATGAAGTGGATAATGAGCAAATGATGTTGAGAGAGGAAAACTTAAATAGAACTACGAGATCGCATAGTAAAAAGATAGCCAAGGGAATATGCTTGAAGGATGTGAAGAAATATAGTTTCCCGCAGAGATGTGTGGAGGTGTGGAATGGTTTGAGTGAGGAGGTGGTGTCAGCAAGGAGTGTGCACAGTTTGAAAGGAAAGTTGGATGTGTGTAGATATGCAAAATTACAACACACACACACACACACACACACACACACACACACACACACACACACACACACACACACACGATTTTCTTTGTGTCTATGTACGCATGGCTATTTGCACTCAATATTTTGCACACACACACACACACACACACACACAGATGCATGTTAAGTTTTCATCTCTGTGTGCGCTTGATGGCTTATGTGCGTATATTGTGTGTATGTTTTGCTCCTCCTCCTCCTCCTCCTCTTCTTCTTCTTCTTCTTCTTCTTCTTCTTCTTCTTCTTCTTCTTCTTCTTCTTCTTCTTCTTCTTCTAATTTTAATCTGTTTTTCATGTTTTCCTTACTTTTGTCTTGTTTCTCCTCCTCCTCCTCCTCCTCCTCCTCCTCCTCCTCCTCCTCCTCCTCCTCCTCCTCCTCCTCCTCCTCCTTCTTTATCTCCCTCTTCACTTCTGTTCTCCACAACCACAAACGACTCCTAAAAATTTTCAAACCCCTCTACGTTTTCTCTCCATTCTCTCCACCCGTTTCCTCCACATGGCCCTCCTTCGCTCCACACGTACCTGAACCCTTTCCCCTTCCGCCCTATCACCCACAGGTCCGCAAGCAGCACCTGGAGCGAACCACAGCCTTTCTCGTCGACGAACTGAAAGTGGTCAGCGCTGGGCAGGCTGGCCAGCGGATTTTCTTTGTCTCAGCGAAGGAAGCTTTGCACCAGAGATTGAGTGAAGCCAAAGGGGTCCCGGTGAACTGTGAGTGTTTGGCAGGTGTTTGCGGTGTTTGTCAGGTGTTTGTGTGTTTGTAAAAGGCCTAGGTGTGGTTGAAATGGTAGATAAACGGCCTGCTAAGTTGCCAGCGCCCTTGCAAGTTTGACAGTTTGCCACAGTGAAGTAATAAGTGTGTTGACACCTCCTCTTAAGTGGAGTCATGTTCGGAAGGTGGAAGCACAGAAGCAGGCTGTTTGGGAGTGCATTTGGAGTGTTTTGGGGTGTTTTGAGGCCATATTAGGGTTAATTTGGGGTGTTTTGGTGTGTTTTGGGGTGTTTTGAGGCCATTTTAGGGTCAATTTGGAGTGTTTTGGTGTGATTTGGGGTGTTTTGGAGTGTTTGGGGTGTTTTGAGCTCATTTAAGGTTAATTTGGGGTGTTTTAGAGTGTTTTGGGGTGTTTTGAGGGCATTTAGGGTTAATTTGGGGTGTTTGGTGTGTTTTGGGGTGTTTGAGGCATTTTAGGATTAATTTGGAGTGTTTTGTGTTTGGTGTGTGGGAATGTTCTGGTGTGTTTTGAGGCTGTTTTGGGGTTAGTTTGGAGTGTTTTGGTGTGTTCTGGTGTGTTTTGATGTGTTTTGAGGGTGTTTGGGAGTGTGTTTTAATGTGTTTTGATGTGTTTTGAGGGTGTTTGGGATGGGAGTGCGTTTGGAGTGTTTTGGTGTGTTTTGAGGCTGTTTTGGGGTTAGTTTGGAGTGTTTTGGTGTGTTTTGATGTGTTTTGAGGGTGTTTGGGAGTGCGTTTTGAGTGTTTTGATGTGTTTTGAGGCAGTTTGATATACTTATAGAAAATTTAGAATGTAGAATAGAAAAAAACATTATTATTATTATTATTATTATCATCCTTTCACCACCACCACCACCACCACCACCACCACCACCACCACCACACA
>NC_059256.1:5934633-5949633 GCF_017591435.1 Portunus trituberculatus | reverse complement strand
TGATATGGGGTGGATCAGAGAGAGAGAGAGAGAGAGAGAGAGAGAGAGAGAGAGAGAGAACACACACACACACACACACACACACACACACACACACACACACACACACACACACACACACACACACATCCATATCTTTGCTTACCTTTCTAACTTCCTCAAAATGGTTCCATCACCCCTCCTCACATTTTTGTCCCTGCACGCCACGCCACTGACGCCCCCGTGGGAAACATACACTGGGTGGCAATGAGACACGTTCACCCACACACTGCTGCCACCCATTCACCCGGAAATGCCCAGGAAATGCATTAAATAAGCGTTTAAAAATGGCTGAAATTCCGGGCCATTGATCCTGACGTGTGGGTTTTGATGAGTGTGTTTGTGTGTGTTTTTTGGAGAAATGGGTATTTTTCAGCTAATGGGGAGGGTATGGGTGAGTGTCATGGGTACTGGGGGTTAGGTAGAAGGTATGGGCTTTTACTGTATGGGTCTAGAAGTGCAGGAAATAGACTTAGAGTGAATAAAATGGGTTTCAATACCAATGTGTGAATTTAAAGCGGAAGACAAACCGATCTGCATTCAAAGTTTCAAATGAATGGGTGGTTTTTAGCTAATGGGGAGTGTATGGGTGGGAATTATGGGTACTGGGAGATGGGTTAAGGATGTAGGTATGGGTTGCATGGGCTAGGAAGTGCAGAAAATGTGTAAAAATTCGAGAAAAAACAGTTTGAATAAGACGTCTTAATGGAGAGAGAGAAAAAAAAAGGTGAATGTTACCCTTACTTAATGGGTGTTTTACGGTAATGGGGAGGGTGTGGGTGGGTGAAATGGGTACAGGGAGATGGGTAAATGGTGTGGGTATGTACTGTATGGGTAAGCATGGGCAGGAAATGTGTTTAAAGTGAAATAAATTGCATTAAAAACCTCATAACGGGGATTTCCAAGTGTTGAGAGAGAGAGAGAGAGAGAGAGAGAGAGAGAGAGAAGGAGAGAAGGAGGAAGAGGAAAGGTGTGTGTGTCGAGGTAACATTTCTCTCTCTCTCTCTCTCTCTCTCTCTCTCTCTCTCTCTCTCTCTCTCTCTTCAGTTAACATTATTTTATATCTTACTTGCAATCTGTGTGTGTGTGTGTGAGAGAGAGAGAGAGAGAGAGAGAGAGAGAATATCGTACGGTTGGCAACACTGCTCTGGGCATGTTCCAGTGTTGCCACATCTGAGAGAGAGAGAGAGAGAGAGAGAGAATATGACGTCAGTTTGTTTGTTTGTTTACTGTTTCTCTCTCTCTCTCTCTCTCTCTCTCTCTCTCTCTCTCTCTCTCTCTCATGCATATTAATTCTGAATATTTCGTCATAGTGTAAAGGTGAATGACACACACACACACACACACACACACACACACACACACACAGGTGTGTGTGTGTGTGTGTGTGTGTGTGTGTGTGTGTGTGTGTGTGTGTGTGTGAGGAAAAGAATGAGAGCAAAATAATTCTCTCTCTCTCTCTCTCTCTCTCTCTCTCTCTCTCTCTCTCTCTCTCTCTCTCTCTCTCTCTCTCTCTCTCTCGTTATTCCTACTGATACTAGTTATTTCTAGTGTGAGAGAGAGAGAGAGAGAGAGAGAGAGAATTTCTTCTTCTTCTCTTCCTCCTCCTCCTCCTCCTCCTCCTCCTCCTCCTCCCATATTGTTCTTCTTCTTCTTCTTCTTCTTCTTCTTCTTCTTCTTCTTATTATTATTATTATTATTAGTAGTAGTAGTAGTAGTAGTAGTAATTAGTAATAGTAATAACAATAGTTACATACATATATTCCTACTACTACTACTACTACTACTACTACTACTACTACTACTACTACTACTACTACTACTACTACTAACTGTATGCTCGCTCACCTGGAGACGTGACCGCGTGTGTGTGTGTCTGTCTGTCTGTCTATCTCTCTCTCTCTCTCTCTCTCTCTCTCTCTCTCTCTCTCTCTCTCTCTCTCTCTCTCTCTCTCTCTCTCTCTCTCATTATTTTTCCTCCTCCTCCTCCTCCTCCTTCTCCTTTTCCAGTCATCATCATCATCATCATCATCATCATTATTATTATTATTATTATTATTATTATTATTATTATTATTTATTTATTTATTTTTCAGCATTGGCTTGACCCAACTAAATCGATCAAGAAGCAGGTGAAAAGTAAGTTATTATTATTATTATTATTATTATTATTATTATTATTATTATTATTATTATTATTATTGTTATTATTATTGTTGTTGTTATTATTGTTGTTGTTGTAGGTGGTGGTGGTGGTGGTGGTTGTGGTAGTGGTGGTGGTGACTGGTTGAGCTAGCTTTAATCTAGGTCACTGTACTCTCTCTCTCTCTCTCTCTCTCTCTCTCTCTCTCTCTCTCTCTCTCCTCGTTTTTTTTTCATTTGTAGTATTAAAAGTAGTAATTTTTGGACATTTTTTCTTATTTTTGCCCATAATTTACTCATTTACTCATCTTTACTCACCATTTACTCACCTTACTCATTCTCCGGGTAGATTTTATTAACTATTTTTCATTTCTACTAATTTTGGACATTTTTACTTATTTTGTCCATAATTTACTCATTTACTCATTCTTACTCACCATTTACTCATAATATATTGATGTTGGGATAGTTTATACTCATTGTTTTAATTTGTACCATTAAAACTATTAATTTCTGGACATTTTACTTACTTTTGCCCATTATTTACTCATTTACTCGTCCTTACTCACCATTTACTCATAAAATATTGATGTTGAGGTAGATTTTATTAATTATTTTTCATTTTACTAATTTTTGGACATTTTTCCTTACTCTTGTCCAAAATTTACTCATTTACTCATCCTTACTCATTCTTACTCACCATTTACTCATAAAATATTGACGTTGAGGTAGATTTTTTTATTATTTTTCATTTTTACTAATTTTTGGGACATTTTTCCTTACTCTTGTCCATAATTTACTCATTTATTCATTCTTACTCACTATTTACTCATAATATATTGATGGGGTAGATTGTATTAATTATTTATCCTTTGTAGCATTAAAAGTACTAATTTTGGGACATTTTTACTTATTTTGTCCATAATTTACTCATTTACTCATTCTTACTCACCATTTACTCATAAAATATTGATGTTGGGGTAGATTTTATTAATTATTTATCCTTTGTAGCATTGAAAGTAGTAATTTTTGGACATTTTTACTTATTTTTGCCCATAATTTACTCATTTACTCATTCTTACTCACCATTTACTCATAAAATATTGATGGGGTAGATTGTATTAATTATTTATCCTTTGTAGCATTAAAAGTACTAATTTTTGGACATTTTTACTTATTTTTGTCCATTATTTACTCATTTACTCATTCTTACTCACAATTTACTCATAAAATATTGATGTTGAGGTAGATTTTTTTTATTATTTTTCATTCTACTAATTTTTGGACATTTTTCCTTACTCTTGTCCATAATTTACTCATTTACTCATCCTTACTCACCATTTACTCATAAAATATTGATGTTGGGTAGATTTTATTAATTATTTATCCTTTGTAGCATTAAAAGCACTAATTTTGGGACATTTTTACTTACTCTTGTCCAAAATTTACTCATTTACTCATTCTTACCCATCATTACTCACCATTTACTCATAAAATATTGATGGGGTAGATTGTATTAATTATTTATCCTTTGTAGCATTAAAAGTATTAATTTTGGGACATTTTTACTTACTTTTGTCCATAATTTACTCATTTACTCATCCTTACTCACCATTTACTCATAAAATATTGATGTTAGGTAGATTTTATTAATTATTTATCCTTTGTAGCATTAAAAGTACTAATTTTGGGACATTTTTACTTACTTTTGTCCAAAATTTACTCATTTACTCATCCTTACTCACCATTTACTCACCTTACTCATTCACCGGGTAGATTTTATTAACTAATTTTCATTTCTATTAATTTCTGGACATTTTACTTATTTTTGCCCATAATTTACTCATTTACTCATTCTTACTCACCATTTACTCATTCTCTCCGCAGTTGGGCCGCCGTATACCTTCAGATTTAAGGTCAAATTCTACAGTTCTGAGCCAAATTTACTACGAGAGGAACTGACCAGGTGTGTATGTGTGTGTGTGTGTGTGTGTGTGTATGTGTGCGTGTGTGTGTGTATGCGTGTGTCATCTGCTTGTGTGGTTTTTGTGGTTGCAGTTTGTGTGCATCTCTCTCTCTCTCTCTCTCTCTCTCTCTCTCTCTCTCTCTCTCAAATAGCTCAAAATGGCATAATTAGTAATACAATGTCCAATACTGCATAATACAATGTCAATACTGCATAATACAATGTCAATACTGCATAATACAATGTCAATACTGCATAATACAATGTCAATACTGCATAATACAATGTCAATACTACATAATACAATGTCAATACTGCATAATACAATGTCAATACTGCATAATACAATGTTCAATACTGCATAATACAATGTTCAATACTGCATAATACAATGTCAATACTGCATAATACAATGTCAATACTGCATAATACAATGTCAATACTGCATAATACAATGTCAATACTACATAATACAATGTCAATACTACATAATACAATGTTCAATACTGCATAATACAATGTCAATACTGCATAATACAATGTTCAATACTGCATAATACAATGTCAATACTGCATAATACAATGTCAATACTGCATAATACAATGTCAATACTGCATAATACAATGTTCAATACTGCATAATACAATGTCAATACTGCATAATACAATGTCAATACTGCATAATACAATGTCAATACTGCATAATACAATGTCAATACTGCATAATACAATGTCAATACTACATAATACAATGTCAATACTGCATAATACAATGTCAATACTGCATAATACAATGTCAATACTACATAATACAATGTCAATACTGCATAATACAATGTCAATACTGCATAATACAATGTCAATACTGCATAATACAATGTCAATACTGCATAATACAATGTCAATACTACATAATACAATGTCAATACTACATAATACAATGTTCAATACTGCACCATTAAAATACGGAGTTCCACAGGGATCATTTTTGGGGCCAATTCTCTTCTTCATTTTTTCTTAACGAGCTTGCTGAGACGATTAATGGATGCGAGATTATTCAGTAGCAGAGGTGACATGCAGGGAAATTTATTTGTTTTAGAGATTTTTTGACTGACAGGAAAGAAAAATCGCTAAAAAGGGGAAATTATGGTGAGAAATATTAGCTTTTTACGTGTTTTTCCCCTGAATGTGAATAAATAATCATGTTTTGACCCTGAATATGTATAGATAATTTAGTGTTTTGTATAATCTTAATTCCTAGACGTAAGAAATAAGGCAGTTCTAGGTGGAAAAGGGAAATTTTAGCTTGTATGCAGGGAAATATTGTCTACTCGATCTGGCAGCTCTATTCAGCACGCCAACGATACAGTTCATGCACACGGGTCAAGTTACCGCGTTACATGACCTTATCTCAGCAGCACAAACATTTCCTCACACCAGGGATTGCTTTAATAAAACAATCTCCTTCTAAATGCAAATAAAACAATGTATTTTCATCAGAACCAGGGCAATCATTAGGCAAATTCCCGATAACACAACACTAACATTCGCTAACACCACCATCTTTCCTTGCAAACACATAAGAATCTGGCTGTTTATAATCCCACATGATGTTTGATAAGCACATTCATGAAACACACACAAAAAAAAGTGATGGGAATTTTACTCTCCTTAAACAAAGATAAATTTGACAACATAACACGGAAAATAGCCGCCATCAGTTACTGCCTCCTTATATACGGCACTGCAAACACACTTAATAAAACAAAATACAAAAGCTACAATATTTTGCGGCGAACACATGTATTGGAGGAGCAATTAAACTGGCTGAAAATTGACAAAAAAAATAATTTATATAGCTATAAATATATATAAGATAAACGCCAGAGTGGGTTGTGCATTTTCCCGCCAAGACAGAGGTGACACAGAGCGGTACACGAGACGCCAACAAGACAACCAGCATGTCCCCCACACCAACACACCAACACACACACCAGGGCACACTCACATGGAACTCTCTCCCATACAATATAAAGCAATCGAACACCATACATATGTTCAGAAGTAGACTGGAAAGCTTTCTACTAAATAATGATAAATATTAATTGAAACCGTAGCCCCGTAGTCACACTCAAGCCACCTCTGTAAGTAGCGTAGAAAACTTTTTAGCTTCAACATTTACTGATCTATATATCGATGTTTTCTTAGGTGTAGATCGTATGTAGAACTGTACAGAAAAGACATTTGTATGGAATAATTGGTTTTGATTCTCTCTCTCTCTCTCTCTCTCTCTCTCTCATTTTGTCAATTTTTACTCATTTTTCTCTATATTTACTCATTTTTACTAATTTCCCCGTTTATTTACTTATTTTCGTCCATTTTTCTCCATTTTTTTTACTCATTTGCCCATTTTTTACTCATTTCCTCATGTTACTCACCATTTACTCACATTGCAGGTACCAGTTCTTCCTGCAGCTGAAGCAAGAGATACTCACCGGACGACTCGATGTGCCTTACTCATCAGGGATTGAGTTATTTGCCCTTAGCTTGCAGTGTGAGTCTGTCTTACTCATCTCTCTCTCTCTCTCTCTCTCTCTCTCTCTCTCTCTCTCTCTCTCTTCTTCCTTCAGTACTGGGACACATTTTTACCTTGAGTTTTGTGCACCATTAGACCATTTTATTGACATTAGCAAGGGTGTATGGAGGGCACAAGATTAATGGCCACAGTCTTCACTATTTTAATCCCTTCAGTACTGGGACACATTTTTACCTTGAGTTTTGTGTGCCATTAGACCATTTTATTGACATTAGCAAGGGTGTATGGAGGGCACAAGATTAATGGCCACAGTCTTCACCATTTTAACCCCTTCAGTACTGGGACACATTTTTACCCTGAGTTTTGTGCACCATTAGACCATTTTATTGACATTAGCAAGGGTGTATGGAGGGCACAAGATTAATGGCCACAGTCTTCACTATTTTAACCCCTTCAGTACTGGGACACATTTTTACCTTGAGTTTTGTGTACCATTAGACCATTTTATTGACATTAGCAAGGGTGTATGGAGGGCACAAGATTAATGGCCACAGTCTTCACTATTTTAACCCCTTCAGTACTGGGACACATTTTTACTTTGAGTTTTGTGTACCATTAGACCATTTTATTGACATTAGCAAGGGTGTATGGAGGGCACAAGATTAATGGCCACAGTCTTCACTATTTTAACCCCTTCAGTACTGGGACACATTTTTACTACGAGTTTTGTGTACCATTAGACCATTTTATTGACATTAGCAAGGGTGTATGGAGGGCACAAGATTAATGGCCACAGTCTTCACTATTTTAACCCCTTCAGTACTGGGACACATTTTTACCTTGAGTTTTGTGCACCATTAGACCATTTTATTGACATTAGCAAGGGTGTATGGAGGGCACAAGATTAATGGCCACAGTCTTCACTATTTTAACCCCTTCAGTACTGGGACACATTTTTACCTTGAGTTTTGTGTACCATTAGACCATTTTATTGACATTAGCAAGGGTGTATGGAGGGCACAAGATTAATGGCCACAGTCTTCACTATTTTAACCCTTCAGTACTGGGACACATTTTTACCTTGAGTTTTGTGTACCATTAGACCATTTTATTGACATTAGCAAGGGTGTATGGAGGGCACAAGATTAATGGCCACAGTCTTCACTATTTTAACCCCTTCAGTACTGGGACACATTTTTACCTTGAGTTTTGTGCACCATTAGACCATTTTATTGACATTAGCAAGGGTGTATGGAGGGCACAAGATTAATGGCCACAGTCTTCACTATTTTAACCCCTTCAGTACTGGGACACATTTTTACCTTGAGTTTTGTGTACCATTAGACCATTTTATTGACATTAGCAAGGGTGTATGGAGGGCACAAGATTAATGGCCACAGTCTTCACTATTTTAACCCCTTCAGTACTGGGACACATTTTTACCTTGAGTTTTGTGTACCATTAGACCATTTTATTGACATTAGCAAGGGTGTATGGAGGGCACAAGATTAATGGCCACAGTCTTCACTATTTTAACCCCTTCAGTACTGGGACACATTTTTACCTTGAGTTTTGTGTGCCATTAGACCATTTTATTGACATTAGCAAGGGTGTATGGAGGGCACAAGATTAATGGCCACAGTCCTCACTATTTTAACCCCTTCAGTACTGGGACACATTTTTACCTTGAGTTTTGTGTACCATTAGACCATTTTATTGACATTAGCAAGGGTGTATGGACGGCACAAGATTAATGGCCACAGTCCTCACTATTTTAACCCCCCCTATGAGTTTCTGAAGCCATGTGTGTGTGTGTGTGTTTGCAGCCGAGCTTGGTGACTATGATGAAACGGTCCACACGCCTGGGTTTGTTTCCGAATTCCACTTCTGCCCAGGCCAAACTGACTCAATGGAGGAAGACATACTGGAGAAATACAAGGAATACAGGTTTGTGTCCATTATTTAATAGTTTTGTATTGTTTTTCTAAGCTGGAAGTCTTGTGCAGGAAATGTTGTCAATCCACCACCAAAACCACAAAAACACTCTTAAAAATGTCTTATCCTCTCAGCCAGAGACAACAGCTGGGTTTTCAAGAGAGTTTTTCCTCATAATAAATCAGAAACCTTGCTAATGGTAGTAAAATTAACTCTATCTCTCTATCTCTCTCTCTCTCACAGTGGCCTGACCCCAGCCCAGGCGGAGCAGAGTTACCTGAACAAGGCCAAGTGGATGGAGATGTATGGGGTGGACATGCACACTGTTCTGGTGAGTTGACGCACACACACACATACACACACACACACTTGTCCTTAATTAACGTAACCTAACCACACCTCACACACCACAGGGTAAGGACGGCCCACACACACACACACACACACACACACACACACACACACACACACACACACACACACTTGTCCTTAATTAACCTAACCTAACCACACCGCACCACACTACAGGGTAAGGACGGCCCACACACACACACACACACACACACACACACACACACACACACACACACACACACACACACACACACACACACACACACACACACTTGTCCTTAATTAACCTAACCTAACCACACCTCACCACACCACAGGGTAAGGACGGCCAGAGTTACCGCCTGGGCCTCACACCGACCGGCATCCTGGTGTTTGAAGAGGAGACAAAGATTGGACTGTTTTTCTGGCCCAAGATCACCAAACTCGACTTTAAGAAGAAGAAACTGACGCTGATGGTGGTGGAGGATGATGACGAGGGCCGCGAGCAGGAACACACTTTTGTATTCAGGTATGGGGTTAGGTTAGGTTAGGTTAGGTTAGGGTCTATGGAGGGCAGAAGATTAATGGCCACAGTCTTCAGTACTGGGACACATTTTTACCTTGAGTTTTGTGTGCCATTAGACCATTTTATTGACATTAGCAAGGGTGTATGGAGGGCACAAGATTAATGGCCACAGTCTTCACTATTTTAACCCCTTCAGTACTGGGACACATTTTTACCTTGAGTTTTGTGTGCCATTAGACCATTTTATTGACATTAGCAAGGGTGTATGGAGGGCAGAAGATTAATGGCCACAGTCTTCACTATTTTAACCCCTTCAGTACTGGGACACATTTTTACCTTGAGTTTTGTGCACCATTAGACCATTTTATTGACATTAGCAAGGGTCTATGGAGGGCACAAGATTAATGGCCACAGTCTTCACTATTTTAACCCCTTCAGTACTGGGACACATTTTTACCTTGAGTTTTGTGTGCCATTAGACCATTTTATTGACATTAGCAAGGGTGTATGGAGGGCACAAGATTAATGGCCACAGTCTTCACTATTTTAACCCCCCACATGAGTTTCTGAAGCTGTACAAAATCACCAAATAGTCACCACAAGGAATATAGAATCATGTCATGCTACTGTAGGGATTAAAACACACCAAAACACAACCAAAGACACCCAAAACACCCCATAACACACTAAAACACCCCAGAAACACACACAAAAACACCCCTAAAACACACCAAAACCACCAAAAACACACCAAAACACCTCAAAAACACACCAAAACACCCCAAAAACACACAAAAACACCCAAAAAACACACAAAAACACACCAAAACACACCGCAAACTTAACCAAACCTTGCCTTAAGCCCCGAGCCTAACATAACCTAGCCTAACCTTTCCTTCCACCCCCACAGGCTCCACAATGAGAAGGCTTGTAAACATCTGTGGAAATGCGCAGTTGAACATCACTCATTTTTTAGGCTCAAGGCTCCCAGTAAAGGTCCCTCCGGCAGACAGAGCTTCTTCAGGATGGGGTCTCGTTTCAGATACAGGTGAGAGAGAGAGGGTGGTGAGAGAGAGGGAGAGAGAGAGAGAGAGAGGGAGGAGGCAAGAGAAGGTTAGATTAGATTGATTGAGGTTTTGTTGATGTTTTTATAGTAAGAGAGATAGAGAGAGAGAGAGAGATTTGATATATTTAGAGAGAGAGAGAGAGAGATTTGTTGATGTATTTAGAGAGAGAGAGAGATTTGTTGATGTATTTAGAGAGAGAGAGAGAGATTTGTTGATGTATTTAGAGAGAGAGAGAGAGAGAGAGAGAGAGAGAGAGAGAGAGAGAGAGAGATTTGTTGATGTATTAGAGAGAGAGAGAGAGAGAGATTTGTTGATATATTTAGAGAGAGAGAGAGAGAGAGAGAGATTTGTTGATATATTTAGAGAGAGAGAGAGAGAGAGATTTGTTGATATAGAGAGAGAGAGAGAGAGAGAGAGAGAGAGAGAGAGAGATTTGTTGATGTATTTAGAGAGAGAGAGAGAGAGAGATTTGTTGATATATTTAGAGAGAGAGAGATTTGATATATTTAGAGAGAGAGAGAGAGAGAGAGAGAGAGAGAGAGAGAGAGAGATTTGTTGATGTATTTAGAGAGAGAGAGAGAGAGAGATTTGTTGATATATTTAGAGAGAGAGAGAGAGAGAGAGATTTGTTGATGTATTTAGAGAGAGAGAGAGAGAGATTTGTTGATGTAGAGAGAGAGAGAGAGAGAGAGAGAGAGAGATTTGTTGATGTATTTAGAGAGAGAGAGAGAGAGAGAGAGATTTGTTGATGTATTTAGAGAGAGAGAGAGAGAGAGAGAGAGAGAGAGAGAGAGAGAGATTTGTTGATGTATTTAGAGAGAGAGAGAGAGATTTGTTGATATATTTAGAGAGAGAGAGAGATTTGTTGATATATTTAGAGAGAGAGAGAGAGAGAGAGAGAGAGAGAGAAACAGTTAAATAGATAGATAGAATTGAAAGAGAAAAGTTTTGAGAGAGAGAGAAACCTAACCCAACCCAACCCAACCCAACCTAACCTAACCTAACCTAACCTAACCAAACCCAAACAGCGGCCGGACGGAATTCCAGACCACATTGCAACAGCGGACAAGACGAACTGTGCAATTTGAGCGTCGACCGAGCCAGAGATTTGCACGTAGACAGAGCCACGTGCAGAGAGAGAGGCAGAGGAAGAGCATGGCTGAGCGTAGAGCAGAAATCGGAAAAGCTGCGACTTCTACTCCTGATTCCACTACTACTGCTACTACTACTGCTGCTACTGCTACTACTACTGCTGCTACTACGCCTCCCCCCTCCCCTGCTGCTACTCTGGGGATCGGCGAGCTTGGTATGTTGTTGTTGTTGTTGTTTTTGTTGTTGTAAATTAATTTTTTTGTATATATATTTTATTTTTTAGTTTAGTTTTGCTTCCGTGTTGTTGTTGTTGTTGTTCCTTGCTTGTTGTTGTTGTTGTTGTATCTCTCTCTCTCTCTCTCTCTCTCTCTCTCTCTCTCTCTCTCTCTCTCTCTCTCTCTCTCTCTCTCTCTCTCTCTCTCTCTCTCTCTCTCCATCCCCATGTTGCATAGTTAAATTCCTCCTCCTCCTCCTCCTCCTCCTCCTCCTCCTCCTCCTCCTCCTCTCCTACCACCAACACCACCACCACCACCACCACCAACACTAATATATGCAAAGAAAAACCCTTTTAACCTAACCTAACCTAACCCTAACCTAACCTCAGACGTCCACCACCACCGCCACCACCCTGAGGACCGCCTGGACTCCCTCATAAGGACCATCGCAAAGACCTCAGGGCCCTCAAGTCACCCTGAGCCGAGCATTAATGAGTGTGGCCATATTCCGGCAAGGCCACTGAAAGAAACGCTTTTGGAATCGTTGACTTTAACAGCTTCCTGCACGGCCGCTGGGGGTGGTGAGGGGGCCGAAGGGGGTAGAGATGCTGTAGGGGGTCTCGGTAAGGGCCTGTGTGCGTTTGTGTGTCCGTGTGCTTGTTTGACCGCTGTGTGTGTTTTGTAAGTGTGTGTGTGTTTAGGTGGTGGTCTTTGTTTCTCTCTCTGTGTGTGCTGTGATCGTTGGCTAGTGTTTGTTGTTGTTGTTGTTGTTTATATATTTGTTCCTGTTTTGTGTCTCTCTCTCTCTCTCTCTCTCTCTCTCTCTCTCTCTCTCTCTCTCTCTCTCTCTCTCTCTCTCTCTCTCTCTCTCTCTCTCTCTCTCTCTCTCACTCTCTCTCTCTCCCGCCAGACACAGACACACTTCTCGGCAAGATGAAAAATATCGACACCACCTCCACCACCACCACCACCACCGCCACCACCACCGCCACCACCACCCCGCCAGTGCCGAGGGTGAAGGACGTCAATGTGGTGGTGGTGCCGAACAACCAGGCCGTCGGGAAGGGATTAGGGGGGGTCAGGCCTCCTATACCCCCAGACCAGTTTAAGTCAAATATTCTTAAAGGTAGGTTGGGTTAGGTTAGGTTAGGTTAGGTTGGGTTGGGTTGGGTTGGGTTAGGTTAGGTTAGGTTAGTTAGGTTGGGTTAGGTTAGGTTGGGTTAAATTGGGTTAGATTGGGTTAGGCTGGGTTAGGTTGGGTTAGGTTAGATGGGGTTGGGTTAGGTTAGGTTGGGTTAGGTTAGGTTAGGTTAAGTTAGGTTAGATGAGGTTAGGTTAGGTTAGGTTAGGTTAAGTTAGATGGGGTTAGATTGGGTTAGAAATATATTTAAGTACCATTTGAAAGTTTTAATTAAGTCAATTTAAGTCAAGAAATAGATGAGATTAATGTGTTTTTATTTATTTATTCTATTTATCTATCAATTTATTCATTTCCCTATTTATTTACCTACCTATTTATCTATTGATCTTTTTCTTCAAAGGGAAACAAAAACATTATAAAAACACCCTTAAAAACACTTCATTCTTTCACTACGACAATTTCCACGGCCATAGAGACAACTAACGAGATTTTTAAGACAATTTCTCCTTTCAACAAGCCACAAATCTTGCCAATGCATCACTAGAGCCACAAAAACACCCTTAAAAACGCTTCATTCTTTCACTACGACAATTTCCACGGCTATAGAGACAACTAACGAGATTTTTAAGACAATTTCTCCTTTCAACACACCACAAATCTCACCAATGCATCACTAGAACCACAAAAACACCCTTAAAAACGCTTCATTCTTTCACTACGACAATTTCCACGATCATAGAGACAACTAACGAGATTTTTAAGACAATTTCTCCTTTCAACACACCACAAATCTCACCAATGGATCACTAGAGCCACAAAAACACCCTTAAAAACGCTTACCAGAGCCACAAAAACACCCTTAAAAACGCTTCATTCTTTCACTACGACAATTTCCACGGCCATAGAGACAACTAACGAGATTTTCAAGACAATTTCTCCTTTCAACAAACCACAAATCTCACCAATGCATCACCAGAGCCACAAAAACACCCTTAAAAACGCTTCATTCTTTCACTACGACAATTTCCACGGCTATAGAGACAACTAACGAGATTTTTAAGACAATTTCTCCTTTCAACACACCACAAATCTTGCCAATGCATCACTAGAACCACAAAAACACCCTTAAAAACACTTCATTCTTTCACTACGACAATTTCCACGGCCATAGAGACAACTAACGAGATTTTCAAGACAATTTCTCCTTTCAACACACCACAAATCTTGCCAATGCATCACCAGAGCCACAAAAATACCCTTAAAAACGCTTCATTCTTTCACTACGACAATTTCCACGGCCATAGAGACAACTAACGAGATTTTCAAGACAATTTCTCCTTTCAACAAACCACAAATCTCACCAATGGATCACTAGAACCACAAAAACACCCTTAAAAACGCTTCATTCTCTCACTACGACAATTTCCATGGCCATAGAGACAACTAACGAGATTTTCAAGACAATTTCCCCTTTCAACAAACCACAAATCTCACCAATGCATCACCAGAGCCACAAAAACACCCTTAAAAACACGTAAATCTTCAACTGGAGCCCTCGGAAAGCTAGCATGGGGAGAGAGCTATGCGTTTCACAATACAGGCCAGAGAGAGAGACAGAGAGAGCAAGGCGTTTCTATGTACGGGTCAATTTGTCATGACGTAAGATTGCAGGAAGAGAGACTGTGTGGTAGTATTGGGACCTTTAAAACCTGACCTTACATGACCTTGATTTGACCTTATCTGACCTTACGTGACCTTATCTGACCTTACGTGACCTTATGTGACCTTGATTTGACCTCATTTGACCTTTCTCCACAGCCAAGGCAGAGGAGGAACTGAAGAAGGCTCCGCTGACCTCTGACCTTGATAATAAGATCACCAAGATTAAAGTGTCTAATGGGTATGTTGTTGTTGTTGTTATTGTTTTTCTTTCTCCTCCTCCTCCTCTTCTTCTTCTTCTTCTTCTTCTTCTTCTTCTTCTTCTTCTTCTTCTTCTTCTTCTTCTATT
>NC_059256.1:5927133-5929633 GCF_017591435.1 Portunus trituberculatus | reverse complement strand
TGTTTCAAGTTCAGATTGTTCCAAGTCTGAGTTGTTTCAAGTTCAGATTGTTCCAAGTTTGAGTTGTTTTAAGTTCAGATTGTTCCAAGTCTGAATTATTGTTTTACGTTCAAATTGTTCCAAGTCTCAATTGTTTTAAGTTCAAAATGTTCCAAGTTTGAGTTGTTTTAAGTTCAAATTGTTCCAAAATTTAAATTGTTTCAAGTTCAAATTTTTCCAAGTCTGAATTGTTTTAAGTTCAAAATGTTCCAAATCTGAATTATTGTTTTAAGTTCAAATTGTTCCAAAATTTAAATTGTTTCAAGTTCAAATTTTTTCAAGTCTGAATTCTTTTAAGTTCAAAATGTTCCAAAATTTAAATTGTTCCAAGTTCAAATAGTTGCAAGTTCAAATAGTTGCAAGTTCAAATAGTTGCAAGTTCAAATAGTTGCAAGTTTGAGGGTCCGCTGTATATAGTATATTTGATTGATTTGTTTGTATGTATGTATTTAGTTGATTTTGTTGCTAATTTGCTCTGTATTATTTTTCCCTCCAATTTTGTGTGTGTGTGTGTACGTGTGTGTGTCGCCGTGTGTACCCCAAACGCACACAAACGTACAAACACACACACACTCCTTAGGGTGGCGACACACTCACTCTCTCTTTGGGTGGAGAGGGAGGTGGTAAGGGAAGAAACACCCCCCCTCCTCCTCCTCCTCCTCCTGCCACCACCACCACCACCACTACCTCCTCCTCCTCCTCCTCCTCCTCCTCCTCTTTCCTCCAATCCTTTTAACCCTTTTGCCTCTTCCATATTTGGTAACCCTTTCAATCCGCCCCTTCCCCTCCCCCCCATAACCCCTTCTCCCCTGCGGCTAACCCCTTCTCCTCCTCCTCCTCCTCCCACCCCCCCTCCTCCCTCTCCTCCACCTCCTCCACCATGTCCCCTCCCTCGGAAGATGCAGCTACGTCCATGTCTTCTCCTCCTCCTCCTCCTCCTCCTGCTTCTTCTTCCTCCTCCTCCTCCTCCCCTCCTGTCTCGCCTCGGTCTCTTCTCTCCTCCTCTCCCTGTCCCTCTCCTCTCTCTCTCCCTCTCCTCTCTCTCTCTCTCCCTCTCTCTCTCTTTCTCTCCCCCAAGATGTCTCCGCGGTTATTGAGATTGGAAAGGTAGGTTGTTGATTTTTTGTCTCTCTCTCTCTCTCTCTCTCTCTCTCTCTCTCTCTCTCTCTCTCTCTCTCTCTCTCTCTCTCTCTCTCTCTCTCTCTCTGTTTTGATTTTTGATTTTTTTCATTATTTTTCTTCTTCTTCTTCTTCTTCTTCATTTATTATTTTTGTTATTGTTATTCTGTTTCATTTCATTTTGTTTAGTTTTAAGTTCTATTTCTCACCACCACCACCACCACTGTCCTCCTCCTCCTCCTCCTCCTCCTCCTCCTCCTCCTCCTCCTCCTCCTCCTCCTCCTCCTCCTCCTCCTCCTCCTTCAGTACTGGGACACATTTTTACCTTTATTGTGTACCATTAGACCATTTTATTGACATTAGCAAGGGTGTATGGAGGGCACAAGATTAATGGCCACAGTCTTCACTATTTTAACCCCTTCAGTACTGGGACACATTTTTACCTTGAGTTTTGTGTACCATTAGACCATTTTATTGACATTAGCAAGGGTGTATGGAGGGCACAAGATTAATTAAGACAGTCTTCACTATTTTAACCCCTTCAGTACTGGGACACATTTTTACCTTGAGTTTTGTGCACCATTAGACCATTTTATTGACATTAGCAAGGGTGTATGGAGGGCACAAGATTAATGGCCACAGTCTTCACTATTTTAACCCCCCACATGAGTTAGTGAAGCTGTGGAAAGTCACCAAATAGTCACCACAAGGAATAGGGAGACTCATGTTTTGAGGGCATTTTAAGACAGTTTGGCATGTTTTAAAGACATTTTAAGACATTTTAGCATTTTTTAAGGGCATTTTAAGACAGTTTGGCTAAGATAAGACCATTTTATTGACATTAGCAAGGGTGTATGGAGGGCACAAGATTAATGGCCACAGTCCTCACCATTTTAACCCCCCACAGAGTTGGTGAAGCTGTGGAAAGTCACCAAATAGTCACCACAAGGAATAGGGAAACACGTCATGCTACTGAAGGGGTTAAAATAAGCAGTGGGGTCCCTCAAGGAAGACTCCTCCTCCTCCTCCTCCTCCTCCTCCTCCTCCTCCTCCTCCTCCTCCTCCTCCTCCTCCTCCTCCTCCTCTAACAATCTTCCCTACCTCCACAGGACCAAGGCACCACTACTACCACCATCACCACCGCCAGCCCCACCACCACCAGCACCACCACAACCACCACCACCACCAGACCACCACAGTCCCTCAGCCAAATGTCCCCGTGGTTGGTGGCGGACCCTCCCTCCCCCCCCACCACCACCACCGCCGCCGCCACCGCCAAGATCCGCACAGTGATCACGACGGAACTCTGATTGTGGTGGAATTGTGGTTAGGATTAAGAAAT
>NC_059256.1:5922133-5924633 GCF_017591435.1 Portunus trituberculatus | reverse complement strand
GTCACGGCCTGGGAGCTCGTGACGCCACACCCCCGTCCGCTTTCCCTCACTAGGCCTCCATAACACACAAATCAGGCTATTGGGGATATATTTCAACAGCAGACATGAAATATTAGACCTATGGCTCCATTTTGTGAGCTATTTGATCTGTAATGAGTGAGAGACGAGGCAGATAATGGCTGAGAGAGGCAGCGGGTCAGGAGATTTGCTTGATGTTTGTGAAGGCTTGCATTAATGGGGTGTTGGGGTCCAGGCAGGTATTGCTTCACTGATGTGTTGTCCTGGAGGTTATCAACGTTAGGGTATGACATGACAGCGCCGTGAAATGATGAGTTACACCAATATATTACTTACGTTAGCCAAAGTGACCACCCACACACACGCTTTGTGTTAACGGTGGGTAAATCATTACTGAGAGGCTACAGACACGTGTGGTCTTCCTAACTATCACTATTATCAGTACCTCCGCCTTCACCTCTCACCGCTGCGGCCTTGTGTTGCCAGACTGCCAGCACAGTGTGGTCATATATTCGGCGGTGGCTCACTGTAAAGTGACCGCTTGCTGCTGAGTGCTGACCACAGCGTAACGGTGACCGCTTTACACGGGACGCGTTTGGCAATAATATTAAGATTAATTTGCCAGAACCAACACGAATACATCAGTGATGTCTTTGATACAACATGATACACCAACAGGTAGGTAGCCTAGGCCTATACACGCACGTCTGTATGCATGTTGGCTCCTTACTTAATGAAACAGTTTTCCTACCTATACTTAAAACGAAAGAGACATCTGTCATCCTTCTCTCATGACCAGTGCCATTATTACAGCTGCCTGTAACGCAGCCCGGCTCACCTGCCTGCCTGCCTGCCATCTTTCTCTCCCCACCTGGGTTACCAGTGTTGCTACCGAGAAATGATGTAGCCAGGGTTGGCGAGGAGTCAAGTGCTGGCGTCTGTACTTACATAACTATATACATACATACATACATACATACATACATACCAGCACTACACTGGCATGGCGAGATGACCTGCAGTGGTCGCCGCCCTCTGCTGCGCTGCGCTGCGCTGCTGCATCTGTGGCGGGCTGTGGTGCACCCCGCCCTCCCCTCCCCTCCCCAGCGACAACTTTGCTACCTTCACCACCCTCCCAGGGGCTGCCGTCCCTCTCGTCCCCCACTTTGAAACATCGGAGAGCCGACTGGGCCAAGTGTCAGGGCTCCCGAGTAGTGGGCGGCCCACCAGCCGCCTGAGGACATCCACCGCCAGGAGGGGGACCCTTCCTGAATGCAGCTTAGGCAACCATGCCCAAGTGAAGTGTCCCACGGCGCCGCCACAGGCCAGACTGGTGGTTGTAGTGCAGCAAGGAGGTGCGGGAACACACCACCGCGTCAACACCCATGCACAGGAAGGTCTATAAGAGGCGCCCCAGTGCCACTGACCTCAGGCTCCTGCAGTTGCCCGCACGCGACAGGTGTTCCTGAGGGCCAGGGAGGCTAAGTGGCTGGAGTGGCGCTCCACTCTTAGCCACATCACTTAACCCAACACTGGAGAAGCGTGAGGATGCCGCCAGGCGCTGCCCCGCCCCGCCCCGCCCCGCCCCGCCTGCCCTCAACAGGAGGCAGAGGGTAAATAGATGTCTTCACAGGATGGAAGGCTCAGTGAGTAGCTCCTGCCGTACACACGTACGTCGTCTCCAGCAGCAGGTCGTGCCGCCCCGTGCCAAGGCTGTCAGGGAGGCAATACAGGATGGAAGGCGATAAGACGGGACAGCCATTTTCCTTTCAAGAGTTGCGGCAAATTGATTAAGAGGAGAGGCCGCGACACAGCAGCGGGGGGTGCACCGTGCACGGCGTACCCTACTCTATGCTGGTTCACGCTGGGCCGGCCGGGGACACCGCACTGCTGGCCATGCTCAATGCGCCGTGGATGGCAGGCTGCCTCACACCTGCGTGGAAGGAGGCACACATACAACCCAATCCCAAGCCGAGGCAGCCCACCAAGCTGAGGCTCGTCTCCCTCTTCAGCCGCACGACAAAACGGCTGACAGGCTGGTGCTGGCCTGGCTGCTGTGGCGCGTGGAGGCCCTTCTGCACGTGTTTGGCTACATCGCGTGAGCAGTGAGCACGGCAGACAGCAATCACAGCATCCACCCTCACTGCTGACCGGCGGGGCTGAGCTGCTGGCAAGGACTCCACCCTGCAGACCGATTTGTTGGCCCTGAAGCACGCCCACCACCGCCTGGAGGCCGCCCTGGTGCTGCACACTAACTCCAGCACGCCCACCACTCACACACACCACAGGAGAGAACCACAGACCAAGCTGCTGTGTACGCCACCGCTGCCCATCACACCACGCCTTCCCAGCACCAGCACAGCACCAGCCCAGACTTACAAGACAAGGCACAGCACAAATAAGGCGTTTGATTACCTATTACAGCAGTTTGCAGAGATTTCGCACATTTTGTAGAATTGACAAAGAAAAAATAATTGATAAC
>NC_059256.1:5887133-5907133 GCF_017591435.1 Portunus trituberculatus | reverse complement strand
CACTGCTGCTGCTGCTACTGCTGCTGCTACTGCTACTGCCACTGCTGCTGCTGCCACTGCTGCTGCTGCTGCTGCTGCTGCACTGCTACTGCTGCTGCTGCTGCTGCCACTGCTGCTGCTGCTGCTGCTGCTGCTGCTACTACTGCTACTGCTGCTGCTGCTGCTGCTGCTGCTGCTGCTGCTGCTGCTGCTGCTGCTACTGCTGCTGCTGCTGCTACTGCTACTGCTGCTGCTGCTGCTGCTGCTGCCACAATAACGACAATGATAATAATAGTAGTAGTAGTGGTGGTAGTAGTAGTAGTAGTAGTAGTAGTAACAACAATAATAATAATAATAATAATAATAACAACAACAGCAACAACAAATAGCAACAAATGTCTCCCCTAAAGGAACGCCTAAAGGAACTCCAGGCAGATCAGCGGCGCGCCCAGACCGAGACCGAGACAAGCAGCGATGACGTCACGGGGGAAGCCAGCCAATCACAGCGCAGGACCGAGAGGGAGCCAGCCAATCACAGCGCAGGAATGAAGGGGACGCAAGAGGAGGAGGAGGAAGTTCGGTTGCGTTCGAGTAGAAATAATAATAATAATAATAATAATGGTAGTGATAGTAATAGTAAAGTTGATAGTAGTAATAATAGTAAGAAGAATAAAAGAAGAGAGAAGAGGAGATAATGATAGATAGAATGATTATTATTAATTATTATTATTATTATTATTGTTGTTATTTTTTTATTATTGTTATTTTTGAGTGTTTATCAAGAGAGAGAGAGAGAGAGAGAGAGAGAGAGAGAGAGAGAGAGAGAGAGAGAATAATTTACTCATTTAGATTAAGTAAAGAGGAGGAGGAGGAGGAGGTATACATAAAATTAATCTGTTTGTGTGTGCGTGTGTGTGTGTGTGCCTAATAGGTCTTCAACATAATAATAATAATAATAATAACAATAATAATAATAATAATAATAATAATAATAATAATCTTTGTAACTTTTAATCTTTTTTTCTATTTCTCTCAAAACTTTCTCACTTTGAAAATCTTCGTAATAAAAATAATTACCTTAAAGACTTACTGTTTGTTGTTGTGAAGCCTGGAGTAGTAGTAGTAGTAGTAGTAGTAGTAGTAGTGGTAGTGGTGGTAGTAGTGGTGGTGGTGGTAGTAGTGATGATAGTAGTAGTAGTACAAGTAACTCTCGATTTACGCGATAGATGCGTTCCAAGAGGCATCGCGTATATCAAAATTCGCGTAAAACAAACATGTAATTTTCCTAAGAAACTAGATAATAGGGGGATGTGGTCCAAAAAATTCTTACAAAATCCTCCTTTTTGCTAAATTAACATGTTTTTATTATTTAGCATTGTGAATTCACCACACACACCACAGTCACCATTAACACAACACTCACTACGTCACTGTCTTCACCACACACCACAGTCACCATTAACACAACACTCACTACGTCACTGCCTTCACCACACACCACAGTCACCATTAACACAACACTCACTACGTCACTGCCTTCACCACACACCACAGTCACCATTAACACAACACTCACTGCGTCACTGCCTTCACCACACACCACAGTCACCATTAACACAACACTCACTACGTCACTGCCTTCACCACACACACCACAGTCACCATTAACACAACACTCACCACGTCACTGTCTTCACCACACACACCACAGTCACCATTAACACAACACTCACTACGTCACTGCCTTCACCACACACACCACAGTCACCATTAACACAACACTCACTGCGTCACTGCCTTCACCACACACACCACAGTCACCATTAACACAACACTCACCGCGTCACTGCCTTCACCACACACACCACAGTCACCATTAACACAACACTCACTACGTCACTGCCTTCACCACACACCACAGTCACCATTAACACAACACTCACTACGTCACTGTCTTCACCACACACCACAGTCACCATTAACACAACACTCACTACGTCACTGCCTTCACCACACACCACAGTCACCATTAACACAACACTCACTGCGTCACTGTCTTCACCACACACACCACAGTCACCATTAACACAACACTCACTACGTCACTGTCTTCACCACACACACCACAGTCACCATTAACACAACACTCACTGCATCACTGCCTTCACCACACACACCACAGTCACCATTAACACAACACTCACTGCATCACTGCCTTCACCACACACACCACAGTCACCACCTTCCTCAGAGCTTTACCACTTTATCAAACATCCACTTATCAAAACTCACCCCACATGCAGAAGGTGAAGGACGTTTTGGTGCCATCTTGGTGAATTATAGGCAGGTTGAAGAGATTTCGTCTGTACTCAGTGGTGGCAGACTGCACGTGAGGCACCAGAAGAGCGGGAGGTGGATCCAAGATTATTTAACGTCAGAGCAACCTCCTACCTCCTGGCATCCGTGCACGTTTGGAGGGACGGTAATGAGGTTGCTCTCAGGTTGCTGGGAACACCACCTCTCCTTGCCACCAAGAAGGGATTGTTTTGTAATGCATAAAGTGAAATCTTACATGGAATGCCAAAAAAATAAAACAGAGATGAGATGAGACACAGACGAGGCAGAGACGTGCGGCGACTCGGCTGCTTCTTCTTCTTCTTCATGAGTATAGTGTCTCATTGATAAAAGATATTGTAAGAGATAGTTACCATAAACTTTCATACACACCTGCTCCCTTCACAGACACACCGCCTGCTACGTGGAAATTTGTCTGCTAGCGTAGAAATATTGTGACATCTGGCATCTGATCGTGGAATACATTTCTACATCAACACCCTTCCAAGAATCAGTGTCACTTTGGAAAGAAATATGTACTAAAATGTTGGAAAGAGTCATGGTAGCATTTTTTAATATATGCAGAATTATGACAACAATGTTTGTTTCATTATATTAGCGTATGTGTCTCCTATAGTATGACGTGTAAATTTCTACGTATATGTGGAATAATTTCCACATTTGAAACGATGCTGTTGGTGGCAACACTCCTATTCCACGTTGTTGTGTAGATAGCCCGGCAACCCTGCTGCAGTGCTGCTACGAATGGGGCGGCAGTTGTCCAGTGGTCGTGGTGACGGTAAGGGTGGTGGTGCAGGTGGTGGTTATACTGTCCCGTACACACACACACACACACACACACACACACCCACCACACACACACACACACACACCACACACACACACACACACACACACACACAGCCGTAAACACTCAAAAGACACTCTTATATACGGAAAACACTCGTAAACACACTAAAAATAGCCCCAAACACATCCAAAACATGCCTACACACACACACACACACACACACACACACACACACACACACACACATATCATTGCTATATCACCAACAGTTTTCAAGCAGCACCAATCACCAATTACCAAACGACAAGACAAGCAGTGCAGCCTTCACCACAACCTCCACACTGCCTTGTCTTCATGAATTAAAGGTACTTATAAGGCCATTCACTTATTGTTAGGTTTTCTTGACGTATGAGAGTGAAAATAGAAGGTCAATATTAATATGTGATAGGTATAACGAGCATTAAAGAGAGCCAGGCGTCTGTATTACCCGCTGATATTTGCTTCCTTCACTTACCGTAAGCCAAACATGTGTCACAATGCAGCCACCAGTCTACTATTTCATATCCCCTGGTCAATAGTTCCCTGAGTGGCTTAATTCTAGCTTGGTAAGATGATAAAGGCTAAATATGGAGGTCCCGCCGCCGCTCTTCCCGCTTCTACCTCCGGGCCGCCTCCCACCCAAGACCCCTAGCCACCACCCTCCCACCCGGGCAGCCTGCTGGGTCAAATACTTTTTTTCAAATATTTCCTGAGGGTATTATTACGCTTCCATGGTGTGTTTTTATGGTTTGTATAAATGTTTCGTTGTGTTTGAAGTGTGTTGCGCGCCTGTGTTGGGTAAATATGTGGCGTTTAGTGGTGTTTTATGGCGTGTGTTAAAGGCTTTTCAACGGTCAAAATTTTCCCTCTCGAATTTTGAGGTTTCTTATTTGACGGTATAAGTGGGCCTTTGTGGTGTCAAAGGATCGGCTGTCCTCTTTTAGGCGTGAAATCAATCTATTGAGTGAAATATGTGGACTTTGAAATGGTGTTTGGTGGTGTTGAAAAAACGTCTTATTTTTCTTTATTTTATTTGGTGACGTTTGTGGTTCTCGGTGTAACTCGCTGTGGAATGCCTTGAAAGATACCTCACACTCCCTCAAATGTGGTCAAACACTCGCCAAGTGAAAATGGCTTGACTTTGCAGGGCGTTTTAGCAGATTTATAAGTTTGAATGTTGTTTTATATTTAGCATACTTAATTTAGACATTTTTTAAAAAGTGGTGAAGCTGGAGTTGTTTTGATATTTTTAAACTTAGTTTTCCTATTTATCACGTCATAAAATAACAAGCATTCGGCCGTGGCTTCGTTTTTTGGAAAAGTCATTTTTAAAATGAAATGATTTACGTAATTTAGCCGAGTGACCCCCGCTCCCGTTCTCTGTGATGACCACAGCCCAGGTGGTGGCTCACCATCGCCCCGGGCTGCCGCCTCTTTTCCAAACCCGCAGTTCGTCAATATTTTGCCTAATATCTGGTGATTCCTGCGTGTGTTCGTGTGTTTCAGGGTTCAGGTGTGTAGATACTAGTAGCAGAAGGAAGTAGAAAGGAGGAATAAAGGAGGATAAGGAGGAAGGAAGGAGAAAGAGAGAAGGAAGAAGAGGAGAAGCCAAGCCACAATACTTAAGTCAGCCTCCTTCTCCTCAATATTTTGTGTAATATCTTGTGTTTTGATGTGTTTCTAGGCTCACACGTCAACACGGAAGCAACAGAAGGAAGAAGGAGAAACAAAGGAGGAGGACGAACAAGAAACGAGAAATAGAGGCGGAATAGGAGAAGGAGCCAAGGTGGAATATTTAGGTAAGTGTCCCTTTTAATCCTAACGTTCTTTATAATGCATTGTGTTGCTCTGGGGTATATTGGGGGTGTTTTAAGTGTGTTGCAGGGTGTTTGGGGGGTGTTATAAGTATGTTTTGAGTGTATTTTGTGTGTTTTCAGTGTGTTTTAAGTCTCTTAGGTGTATTTGACGTGCCTTGAGTGTGGTGTGGAGGTGTGTTTGAGTATATGCATGTTTTGAGTGTGTTTTGTGTGTTTTGAGTGTGTTTTGAGTCTCTTAGGTGTATTTGACGTGCCTTGAGTGTGGTGTGGAGGTGTGTTTGAGTATATGCATGTTTTGAGTGTGTTTTAGGGGCATTTTGAGATGTTGATTTCAAACATGTTGTTGTTGAGATGTTGAAATCAAACATGTCAGCTGTTAGGTCAAGAAATAGAATAACATACAAAACAGACAGAATGCTTGGAAAAGGTGAAGAAAAAGATTGATTTTTTTTAACACTAATGTCAAAATCAAGACATAAAAGATATTTATTTGAGGATAAATAAAATAAAAACATACGAAATAGAAATGTGAAAAATAAAACAGAAAAAAAATAAAAAAACACCAGTAAATTAATCATAAAACACCGTAAAACACCATAAAAAACACAAAAACACAAGAATCACAAAAAAGCAATTTCAAAAACACGGAAAATTAAAAAACAAGCTAAAATTACAAAGCAAAAATCGAAAAACAAGCAAAAATTTACAAAAAAACAAGAAAATAACAAAACACTATTACAAAAACAAGAAAAAAATAAAAAAAACAGGGAAAAATAATTAGTAACCCCGTAAAAAAATGAAAGTCCAGATTCGCTCAAGAGAGAGAGAGAGAGAGCGAGAGGAGCAGGCGGTGGGCGAAGCGGGCGAAACTTAAGGCACATATTCCTACATTTTATCATCTGGTGAGCTCCCTATTGCACCTGTAGCCTTAATTATCCACCTGTAGATAGCCAAGTCCTTCCCCCAGCTGGTCACGGGACGGGGAAGGCCGGAGATAAGGCGGGAGATGAGAAATTAGGAGTTAAATAGAGATAAGGATTGGCTGGGGGAGATTGTTTTGGTTTTGTCAAGGGGACGTGGTGGTGGTGGTGGTGGTGGTTTCTCTCTCTCTCTCTCTCTCTCTCTCTCTCTCTCTCTCTCTCTCTCTCTCTCTCTCTCAGTAATGAAAGACAAGGTAATCGCAGTTGTAATAATAATAATAATAATAATAATAATACGTGTTTGTTGAATTACATGAATATATTCTGGTAATGTAATTTTCTCTTATTTTTCTATATAATTAGATTCTTAATTAAAAAAAAATTACATGTCTTTTTATTTATGTCTTTTCTACAATAATAATAATGATGATGATGATGATGATGATGACAAAAGGTTTCACTGCGATAGAGTAAGATGCTAAAATTTTGAGGTCAAGATTCAGTAAGGTCTTATTTATGTAGCAAGGACACACACACACACACACACACACACACACACCAATGAGGAGAAAGACTTAGAGTAACCGTGCAAAACACTCTGTCACCGGAGAAACACATTAACAAGATATTTTGGAAAACATACAACATGCTTCAAAATATTGGCCTTGCATTCCACTACCTAGATGAAGGAATGATGAAGATATTATGCACCTTAATAAGACCCCAGCTAGAATATGCAGCATGTGTCTGGTCACTGCATATGAAGAAAAATGTGAAGAAGGTGGAAAAGGTACAGAGGCTGGCAACAAGGATGGTGCCAGGACTCAGGGACTTAGACTATGAGGAAAGACTGAGGAAGCTGGGACTGACCACATTAGAAGAGAGAAGAACAAGAGGAGACATGATAACTATGTATAAATTGGTGAACAAGATTGACATACAAGTAATTATCTCCGAGGACATCTGTCTAAATGACGTGAGAAAATACAGTTTCCCGCATCGTAGCATTGATAAGTGGAATAAACTGAGCAGTCATGTCGTCGACGCGGTGTGTGTCAACCAGATGAAAGAGAGATATGACAGGAATGGACAAGGAGACAGGACACAGAGAGCTTAGATCAGTAAATAGGTACGGGGTGTAACTGGAGGGGTTGTGGCCTCGCTGTCCCGGTGTGTGGAGTGTGTTGTGGTGTGTTAATGTGTAGGGTGTGTTGAGGCAGCAGTAAATAGGTACGGGTGTAACTGGAGGGTTGTGGCCTCGCTGTCCCGGTGTGTGGAGTGTGTTGTGGTGTGTTAATGTGTAGGGTGTGTTGAGGCAGCAGTAAATAGGTACGGGGTGTAACTGGAGGGGTTGTGGCCTCGCTGTCCCGGTGTGTGGAGTGTGTTGTGGTGTGTTAATGTGTAGGGTGTGTTGAGGCAGCAGTAAATAGGTACGGGTGTAACTGGAGGTTGTGGCCGCTGTCCCGGTGTGTGGAGTGTGTTGTGGTGTGTTAATGTGTAGGGTGTGTTGAGGCAGCAGTAAATAGGTACGGGGTGTAACTGGAGGGGTGTGGCCTCGCTGTCCCGGTGTGTGGAGTGTGTTGTGGTATCAGTCCTACCCGAAGATCGGTCTATGAGCTCTGACCTCGCTCCCTAATGGGGAAGACTGGCGGGGTGACCAGCAGGCGACCGAGGTGAATTACACACACTGTAAACTCAATTATATTATGTAAGCTAACCATCACTACTACTACTACTACTACTACTACTACTACTACTACTACTACTACTACTACTACTACTACTACTACTACTACTACTACTACTACCACCATTTGCCAGGTCAGGTTAGGGTGGTGTAGGAGGTTAGGACATTTGATGGCAGCTGTGCAAAGTTGTCTTAAGATTAACAATTATGAGAAATGTTTGCTAATACAACCTAATTATATGTCTCTCTCAAAACATCCAAAACACACCAAAATACTCAAAAAACACCCAAACAACACCAGAAACACCCGCAACATACCAAGAACACCAAAAACACTCCAAAACACATCTAAAACACAAATACTCTCCAAACACACACTACACTAAAAACACCAAAACATAACACTAAAACACCAAAACACAAAACACACACAAAACACCACACACACAAATACACCAAAAACACACAAAACACTAAACACTAAAACACACCAACACAAACACACACCAAAACAACAACAACACAAAAAAACACACACACACAAAAACACAAACACACAAAACACACACAAACACCACAACACAAAACACCAAACACAACAAACACACACACAAAACACAAAAACACACACAAAAACAACACACAAAAACACCAAACACCACTAAACACACACACAAAACACCAAAACAACACAAAACACACCAAAACAAAACACCAAAACACCCCAAAACACCTCAAAACACACCCAGGAAACGCTGAACACACAAAACACACAACACACCAAAAACACTCACAACAACACACACACAAAAACACACCAAAACACTCAAAAACACCCCAAAAACACACAAAAACACCCCAAAAAAAACTCAAAACACACCAAAACACTTCTAACCTAATTACATCTCACCCCCTACACCCCAGGATGGCGCTGAGTGGCCGTTACACCTGGGAGAACGTTCTGGACTGGGGTTATGGCGGAGTTGATCCCAATATACCTGGAAATGGGGGCCCTCAATGTGCTTCCTTTCTGTCACTACATAGAAGACTGCTGGAGACGCTGCTGGGATGTGCAGTGCCCCTGTTCTATGTGTTCTGGGGCTACTCTAACATCACCTGCCCTGCCTCCTATAAGCTTGTAAGGTGAGGTGGTGATATGAGGTGTTTTGGAGTGTTTTAGGGGTGTTTTTGGTGTGTTTTGGTGTGTTTTGGGGTGATTTTGTGTTTTGTGTTTGTGTTTGTGTTTTTTTGTGTTTTGTGTTTTGGTGTGTTTTGGGTGTTTTTGTGTTTGTGTTTTGGTGTGTTTTGCGTTTATTTTGTGTGTTTTTTGATGGTTTGGGGTGTTTTCTGGCTGTTTTGAGTGTTTTTGGTGTGTTTTGAGGTGTTTAGGTGTGTTTAAGCCTGTTTTGCTGTGTTTTTCTAAAGTTTTTGGGTTATTTTGTGGTGTTTTAGAGTGTTCTATGGGTTGCTTGTAGTAGAACACTGCTGGGGTGTGCGGTGCCCCTGTTCTATGTGTTCTGGGGCTACTCTAACATCACCTGCCCTGCCTCCTATAAGCTTGTAAGGTGAGGTGGTGTTTGAGGTGTTTTGGGGTGTTTTTGGTGTGTTTTGAGTTGTTTTGTGTGTTTTTGTGTGTTTTGGGGTGATTTTGTGTGTTTTGGTGTGTTTTGAGGTGTTTTAGTGTGTTTTGCGGTGATTTTGTGTGTTTTGGTTGTTTTGAGGTGTTTTGTGTGTTTTGGTGATTTTGTGTGTTTTGGTGTGTTTTGGATGTTTTGCAGTGATTTTGAGTGTTTTGTATGATTTTGTGTGTTTTGGTTGTGTTTGAGTGTTTTGGTGTGTTTTGAGGTGTTTAGGTGTGTTTAAGCCTGTTTTGCTGTGTTTTTCTAAAGTTTTTGGGTTATTTTGTGGTGTTTTAGAGTGTTCTATGGGGTGCTTGTAGTAGAACACTGCTGGGGTGTCTTGGTGCCCTGTTCTATGTGTTCTGGGGCTACTCTAACATCACCTGCCCTGCCTCCTATAAGCTTGTAAGGTGAGGTGGTGATATGAGGTGTTTTGGGGTGTTTTAGGTGTGTTTTGGGGTGTTTTTGGTGTGTTTTTGTGTGTTTTGGGTGTGTTTTGTGGGTGATTTTGGGTGTTTTGGGTGTTTTATGTGTTTGAGTGTTTTGGTGTGTGTTGGGTGTTTTGTGTGTTTTTGGTGTGTTTTGCTGTTTATGTTTTGTGTTTTGGTGTTTTGGTGTGTTTTGGGTGTTTTTGGTGTATTTTGTGTGTTTTGAGGTGTTTAGGTGTGTTTAAGCCTGTTTTGCTGTGTTTTTCTAAAGTTTTTGGGTTATTTTGTGGTGTTTTAGAGTGTTCTATGGGGTGTTTGCAGTAGAACACTGCTGGGGTGTGCGGTGCCCTTGTTCTATGTGTTCTGGGGCTACTCTAACATCACCTGCCCTGCCTCTTATAAGCTTGTAAGGTGAGGTGGTGTTATGAGGTGTTTTGGAGTGTTTTGGGTGTGTTTTGGTGTGTTTTGTGTGTTTTGGTGTGTTGTTGTTTTGTGTGGTTTTGGTGTGTTTTGGGTGTTTTAGGGTGTTTTAGTGTTTTGATGTGTTTTAGGGTGATTTAGTGTGTTTTGGTGTGTTTTGTGTTTTGTGTTTTGTGTGTTTTGGTGTTTGAGGTGTTTTCGTGTGTTTTGGTGTGTTTTGGTGTGTTTTGGGTGTTTTGGGGTGTGTGTTTTGGGTGTTTTGGGTGTTTTGGTGTGTTTTGGGGTGTTTTGGTGTGTTTAAGCCTGTGTGTTTTGCGGTGTTTTGCTGGGTGTTTTAAGTTTTTTGCGTTTTGGGTGTTTTGGGTGTTTTGTGGTGTTTGAGTGTTCTATGATTTGATGTGTTGTTTGGGTGTTTTGATGTGTTTTGGTTTGTTTTGTGTTTTGGGTGTTTGGTTGTTTTGTTTGTTTGAGGTGTTTTGTGTGTTTTGTGGTGTTTTGTGGTTTTGGGTGTTTTGGCTGTTTGAGGTGTTTTGTGTGGGTGTTTTTTGGTGTGTTTTGTGTGTGTTTTGGGGTGTTTTGTGGTGTTTTCTGGGTGTTTTGAGTGTGTTTGGTATGTTTTGGGATGTTTTGGTGTGATTTGGGGTGTTTTGGTGTGTATTGGTGTGTTTGAGATGTTTTGGTATGATTTTGAGTGTTGGGGTATTTTGGGGTGTGTGAGGGTGTTTTCATGTGTTTTGGGGTGTTTGAGGTGTTTTGTACGATTTTGAGTGTTTTCTGGTGTTTTAGGGGTGTTTTAAGGTGTTTTCATGTGTTTTGGTGTGTTTCAAGGTGTTTCCCTGCATTTTGGGGTGTTTGGAGGTGTTTTCATGTGTTTTGGGGTTTTTAAAGCTGTTTTACTGTGTTTTAGATTGTTTAAAGCTGTTTGGAGGTGTTTTAGGTTGTTTAGAGGTGTTTTCCTGTGTTTTAAAGATTTTTACTGTTTTGGGGTGTTTGGAGGTGTTTTAAGGTGTTTTTCATGCATTTTTTGGGTGTTTTAAGCCCCGTAGCACTGACACACAGCTCTCCACCCCTACAGGAAGGACCGCGGGGGCAAGAGGGCGCTGTTGGAAGGTGTTTCTCTGTGTTTTGGGGTGTTTTAAGGTGTTTTTCATGTGTTTTTGGGTGTTTTAAGCCACGTAGCACTGACACAGCTCTCCACCCCTACAGGAAGGACCGCAGGGGCAAGAGGGCGCTGTTGGAAGGTGTTTCTCTGTGTTTTATGGTGTTTAAAGCTGTTTCCCTGTGTTTTGGAGTGTTTGAAGGTGTTTTTGCGGTGTTTGAAGGTGTTTTGTGGTGTTTTGGGGTGTTTGAAGGTGTTTTGTGGTGTTTTGGGGTGTTTGAAGGTGTTTGAAGGATTTTGGGGTGTTTGAAGGTGTTTTTGTGGTGTTTGAAGGTGTTTTGGGGTGTTTGAAGGCATTTTGGAGTGTTTGAAGGTGTTTTGGGGTGTTTGAAGGTGTTTGGGGGTGTTTGAAGGTGTTTTTGTGGTGTTTGAAGGTGTTTTTGTGGTGTTTTGGGATGTTTGAAGGTGTTTTTGGGGTGTTTGAAGGTGTTTTTGGGGTGTTTGAAGATTTTTTGGGGTGTTTGAAGGCATTTTGTGGTGTTTTGGGGTGTTTGAAGGTGTTTGAAGCTCTTTTTCATGCGTTTTATTGGTGTTCTAAGCCTCGTAACACTGACACACAGCTCTCCACACCTACAGGAAGGACCGAGGGGGCAAGAGGGCTCTTCTAGTGTTAGTGTCAATGATTTTTGGCACGGAGATTGGTTTCAAATTATCCAGCAAACAGATTATCTACCTGCTCAACCCCTGCCATGTCACCACTGCTATACAGGTGGGCAAGACAGGGCAAGGGGAGGGAGGGAGGGAAGGAGGGAGAGAGAGAGAGGGGTGGGTAAGTGTGTGTGTGTGTGTGAGAGAGAGAGAGTAGCAGCAAGGTTATATAAGTTCACAGTGAGAGAGATTGAAAGAGAGAGAGAGAGAGAGAGAGAGAGAGAGAGAGAGAGAGAGAGAGAGAGAGAGAGAGAGAGAGAGAGAGAGAGGTAGCAAGGATATATAACTTCATAGTGAGAGAGAGAGAGAGAGAGAGAGAGAGAGAGAGAGAGAGAGAGAGAGAGAGAGAGAGAGACAAAGAACTAACCAAACAACTCTCTCTCTCTCTCTCTCTCTCTCTCTCTCACCCTCTCTCCCTCTCTCCCTCCCTCTCTCTCTTCCTCCCTTTCAAACAAACACAATTATATATTTCTCTCCCTCACACCCTCACTCTCCCCCCCCCCCACAGATCTACCTCCTGGCAGCCCCCCCAAGCCGATTCGTGACAGCTGTTTTCCGAGTCCACCTCAATTTCCTGAACGGTGCGGTCCTGGCTCTCATCTTCCCCGTCACAAACTCCCGCCAGCTTCCCTTTGAGATGGAGATGTACTGGGTGGAACACGTAATGATGCTGGTCACCCCATACTACCTGCTGCGGCTTGGGGGTACGTACGTGTGTGTGTGTGTGTGTGTTTTTATTTTTTATTCATTTATTTATTTATTTTGTTTTTTTCAGTATGTTTGGTTAGGTCAGGCTGTGTTTACGTTAGGTTAGAATATTTAAAAACTACAAAACACTTCAAACACTCCAAAATACACTTAAAACACACAAAACACTCTTAAAACAGCCAAAAACAGCTTTAAACATCACAGAACACTTCAAAACACCCAAAAACAGCTTTAAACATCAACACCTTTAAACACCACAAAACATTTCAAACACCACTCTTTAAAACACCCAGAACACTCTTACAAACAACACACAGAACACTTCAAAACACCACAAAACACTCTTAAAACATGCAAAACACACTTAAAACACCCAAAAACACCTTTAAACATCACAGAACACTGCAAAACACCACAAAACACTTCAAACACTCAAAAACACCTTTAAACACCACAAAACACTCGTAAAACACACAAAACCCTCTTAAAACACCAAAAAACACCTCTAAACACCCCAGAACACATCATAACACACAAAACACTCTTAAAACACCCAGAAACACTTCAAAACACCACAAAACACTCTTAAAACACACTAAAACACCTTGTCAAAACACCACAAAACACTCTTAAAACACACAAAAACACCTTTAAACACCCCAGAACACTTCAAAACACCACAAAACACTCTTAAAACACACAAAAAGTATTAAACATATCTCATTTGGTTAGGTTAGGCTGCGTTTGAGCTGGAGATGCACACACACACGGACACACACACAGAGCAGTAACACCTATCTTTTCCTTGCAGGTGTGTACACAGTGGAGGACCAGTGGGACATGAGCTGGACCATCATGTCTCTTGGAATTCTACTCATATACCACTTCCTGCCTCTACAGCTTATTGGCATGGTAAGAGAGAGAGAGAGAGAGAGAGAGAGAGAGAGAGAGAAATGTGTTTGAGTGTGTGTGTGTGTGTTTACCTAGTTATTTTGTACAGGGTTGGAGTGGGGCTCATAGTGTCCTGTCTCCATATCTCCATTTATCTAGTTATTTTTAAGGTTCTTGACACATTGTGCTTGTTCTGTGTGGAAAGCTGTATTTTGCAACATCCTTGACACACTGCCTCATCCTGATCTTCTTTCCATGTCCTCTTGTCCTTCCATGTTGTTGTGTCACCAGCACCAGGTCTTCCTTGTCTATCTTTTCAGTGCCATTGACTATCTTGTTCATTGTTATTAGGTCCCCTCGTTCTCTTCCATCTTGTAAGGTTGGCAGTCCCATTTCCTTTAGTTGTTCTTCATATGTGAGGTCCTTTAGTCCCATTTCCTTCAGTCGTTCTTCATATGTGAGGTCCTTTAGTCCCATTTCCTTCAGTCGTTCTTCATATGTGAGGTCCTTTAGTCCCATTTCCTTCAGTCGTTCTTCATATGTGAGGTCCTTTAGTCCCATTTCCTTCAGTCGTTCTTCATATGTGAGGTCCTTTAGTTCTGGCACCATGTTTGTAGCAATCTTGTGTATCCTTTCCAATTTTCTTATATCCTTTGTAGAGGTGTCAGACCACACCACTGCTGCATATTCCAGCCTTGGGTGTATCTTGCTTGTGATGAGTCTTTTCATCATATCTTTATCCATGTAATGAAATGCCACTCTTATATTAGTCAACATCTTATATGATAGTCCAAATATCTTGCTTATGTGTTTATCAGGGCTCAGATTTTCTTGTATGATCACTCCAAGATCTTTTTCCTCTTTAGTCTTCATTATTTGCTCCTCTCCCATCAAATAGTTCCATACTGGTCTTCTCTTACTCTTTCCTAGTTCCATTATGTGGCGTTTCTTGGCATTAAACTCCAATTTCCACTTCCTGCTCCATTCATAGATCTTGTTTAAATCTTCCTGCAACAGCAGACAGTCCTCTCTGGTTTTGATAACTCTTAGCAACTTTGCATCATCAGCAAATAAATTCATATAGCTGTTTACCCCAATGTGAATGTCGTTTACATAAATCTGAAACATAATGGGGCTAACACTGACCCTTGTGGCACCCTGCTAGTTACTTTACCCCAAGATGAGTATGTATCTCTAATCACAGTTCTCATTTCCCTATCCTTCAAATAATCTCTTGTCAATTCGAGCAAGGTTCCACGCAGTCCTCCTATGTTCTCTAGTTTCCAAAGAAGTCTTCTGTGCGGGACTTTATCAAATGCCTTTTAATGTCCAGGTATACTGTGTCCACCTAGCCATCTCTGCTTTCCAGTCCTGCAATAACCCTGGAGTAGAAGCTTAATAAGTTTGATACACATGACCGTCCTGTCCTGAACCCAAACTGTCTGTTCGATATGACTTGCTCCTCTTCCGGAAATTTAACCCATTTTTCTTTGATAATTATTTCACATAACTTCCCTACGACACATGTAAGTGACACTGGTCTGTAGTTTAGTGGTTCAGTTGCCTTTCCTCCTTTAAATATCAGTATTACATTGGCTGTCTTCCACTCTTGTATAACTTTCCCTTCATTTGTTGAACTTTTAATTGTTTCCTAAATTGGCTTCAGTAGTTGTTGTTGACATTCTTTTAACACCCAGCCTGAGACACCAGCCACCTCCATTGCTTCCATGACTTCTAACCTGTACAGTAATCTTCCAATATCCTCTTTATGAACTGCAATTTCCTGTAATCTTAGGCAATTCAAACACACAAAAAAAAAAAACTTAAAAAACACACAAAAACACCTAAAAACACACAAAAACACCTAAAAAACACTCAAAATACCCCAAAAACACACAAAAACACCTAAAACCACACAAAAACACCTAAAAAACACAAAACAAAACACACAAAACACCCAAAACACACAAAACACCTAAAACACACAAAACACCTAAAACACACAAAACACCTAAAAACCACACAAAAACACCTAAAAAACACACAAAAACACCTATAAAACACACAAAAACACCTAAAAAACACACAAAAACACCTCCAAACACACCCAAACCTAACCTAACCTAACCACCCCACAGCTGTCTCAAGTGAACCTAAACAACATGCTGTGCCCGGCCATCAGCGACCCGTTTTATGGCCCAAACTATCGGATAGCGGCCATGCTCCATCAGTCCCTCTGTGTGCCTCTCATTAGCAAGACCTTCTGTTTTGTGGCCAATTTTTTCATCACCAAGTTTCCGCCCACCAAGGTAATGTTTGGTGATTGTTGTTGATGTCACACACACATACATACATACATACATTGATACACACTCACTCACTCACTCACTCACTCACCTTAAGACTTTTTATTAGCAAGATCTTTCTGGCCAAATTTTTTCATGTATGTGTGTTTAGTGAAGAAGGAGGAGGAGGAAAAATGGAAGGATGTAGCAAGATTTGGAATGAAGGTTGAAATAGTTGTACAGAAGGAGGAGGAGGAGGAAGAATAGCATTGTAATTAACCTAACCTAATCTAACCTTACCTAAACTAACTTAACCTAACTTAACCTAACCTAACCTAACCTAACCTAACCTAACAACTTAACCTAACCTAATCTAACCTTACCTAACCTAACCTAAACTAACTTAATCTAACCTTACCTAACCTAACCTAAACTAACCTAACCTAACCTTACCTAAACAAACTTAACCTAACCTTACCTAACCTTACCTAAACTAACTTAATCTAACCTAATCTAACCTTACCTAAACGAACTTAATCTAACCTAATCTAACCTTATCTAACCTTACCTAACCTAAACAAACTTAACCTAACCTAATCTAACCTAACCTAACCTAACCTAAACTAACTTAATCTAACCTAACCTAACCTTACCTAAACTAACTTAACCTAACCTAATCTAACCTTATCTAACCTTACCTAAACTAACTTAATCTAACCTAATCTAACCTAACCTAACCTAATCTAACCTAACCTAACCTAACCTCCAAACATCTTCAAAACAGAGAAAGGTAAATAAAACACCCTTTAATGGAACGTTTTGCTCCATGTGACTATCAGGATCATTTCTGTACGATGGTTTAAAGATTATTGGTCCTCTGATAGTAGTGGGTGTACCATTTTGCTTTGAGCGTTAGTGTGATTTTTGACGAGATGGCAGGCACGTGGCGAAATTGTCTCAAAGAAGGTGTGGTGTTGCGATTAAATTAAGAAGGTCTAGCTGAGGAGGTGGTGAAATGAAATAGGCCAATCTCTTTCAGTCCACCGGTCCAAAGCAAAGGGTTTCTGAGACCATTGCCACCACTAAAACGGCAAGAAATTCAGCACCGCCTTGATATGCTGCGTACAAGTAATGGCGTCCTTATAGTAGTGTATTAGATTATTAAAGAAAAAACTGCATTGAACACTAAACACTGCAGCAAATTTTAAGATATCTTGTCAACTGTCTTTCTAATGGTTAGGTTAAATGGACACCCTGTAGTATGACAGTAAATAGTTGTCATTGTTGTCACGAGGCCTCCACCTGTTGTGTACCATTGCGTTATGAAGCCTTAATGTTTTTTTAATTTATTTGTGGGAATTTCTCGGGTAAAGGGGAAACTTTTTGCGATATCTCCTATCTCAAACCCCCACCCGCTAGGAAACCACTGCCCTGAGTGAGGAAGTCCAACCTGCACTCTGACCGTGGACAGGCTTCAAACCCATGAGCTTGGTGACCCCTTGGACCGCAAAGCACGCATGGTTCCACTGCACCATAGCGGCTCCTAAACACACAGCGAAAAAGAAGCCTTGGGTGAAACAAACAAGAATCAAACTCTCCTTGTTTTCCATCTCTATCAACAAGTTCTGCCCAGATGCCTTTGATCCGTCGGTCGGTGTATTTGAGATGTTAGAGCTTCCACAAGGAGGAATATTTTGAAGCTTCCTCCACAAGAATCTCGTCCTCTTCATCTTAAAACCTTTGAGCCGTCAGTCAGTGTATTTGAGATGTGAGAGCTGCCACAAGGAGGGATATTTTGAAGCTTCCTCCACAAGAATCTCGTCCTCTTCATCTTAAAACCTTTGATCCGTCGGTCGGTGTATTTGAGATGTGAGAGCTGCCACAAGGAGGGATATTTTGAAGCTTCCTCCACAAGAATCTCGTCCTCTTCATCTTAAAACCTTTGATCCGTCGGTCGGTGTATTTGAGATGTAAGAGCTGTCACAAGGAGGGATATTTTGAAGCTTCCTCCACAAGAATCTCGTCCTCTTCATCTTAAAACCTTTGAGCCGTCGGTCGGTGTATTTGAGATGTGAGAGCTGCCACAAGGAGGGATATTTTGAAGCTTCCTCCACAAGAATCTCGTCCTCTTCATCTTAAAACCTTTGAGCCGTCGGTCGGTGTATTTGAGATGTGAGAGCTGCCACAAGGAGAGATATTTTGAAGCTTCCTCCACAAGAATCTCGTCCTCTTCATCTTAAAACCTTTGAGCCGTCGGTCGGTGTATTTGAGATGTGAGAGCTGCCACAAGGAGAGATATTTTGAAGCTTCCTCCACAAGAATCTCGTCCTCTTCATCTTAAAACCTTTGATCCGTCGGTCGGTGTATTTGAGATGTGAGAGCTGCCACAAGGAGGGATATTTTGAAGCTTCCTCCACAAGAATCTCGTCCTCTTCATCTTAAAACCTTTGATCCGTCAGTCGGTGTATTTGAGATGTTAGAGCTTCCACAAGGAGGGATATTTTGAAGCTTCCTCCACAAGAATCTCGTCCTCTTCATCTTAAAACCTTTGATCCGTCGGTCAGTGTATTTGAGATGTTAGAGCTGCCACAAGGAGGGATATTTTGAAGCCTCCTCCACAAGAATCTCGTCCTCTTCATCTTAAAACCTTTGAGCGGTCAGTCAGTGTATTTGAGATGTTAGAGCTTCCACAAGGAGGAATATTTTGAAGCTTCCTCCACAAGAATCTCGTCCTCTTCATCTTAAAACCTTTGATCCGTCAGTCGGTGTATTTGAGATGTGAGAGCTGCCACAAGGAGGAATATTTTGAAGCTTTCTCCACAAGAATCTCGTCCTCTTCATCTTAAAACCTTTGAGCCGTCGGTCAGTGTATTTGAGATGTGAGAGCTGCCACAAGGAGGGATATTTTGAAGCTTCCTCCACAAGAATCTCGTCCTCTTCATCTTAAAACCTTTGAGCCGTCAGTCAGTGTATTTGAGATGTGAGAGCTGCCACAAGGAGGGATATTTTGAAGCCTCCTCCACAAGAATCTCGTCCTCTTCATCGGAACTCCTTCTAAATGATCGTTTGCGAATGCGTTTATGTTCACCCCCCGGACGTGTGGATATTTGGGCAACGGTGATTGTTTGTGACTGTAGCGAAACAGTCCCATTCAAAAACATTGAATTAGTGCTTTAGACAATCGGACCGAGCAAAATGTACCTTAAGCACCCAAAAACACCTCTAAACACCCAAAAAGCACCTCTAAACACTCAAAAAATACCTAAGCACCCATAAAAACATATCTAAACACCCAAAAAACACCTCTAAACACCAAAAAACACCATGAAACACCCCTAAAACACTCCAGAATACACCAAAACACCTCTAAACACCCCAAAACACCTCTAAACACCCCAAAACACCTTGAAACACCCTAAAACACTCCAAACACACCAAAACACCTTGAAACACCCAAAACACCTCTAAACACCCCAAAACACCTCTAAACACCCAAAACACCTCTAAACACCCCAAAACACCTCTAAACACCCAAAAACTCTAAACACCCCAAAACACCTCTAAACACCCAAAACACTCTAAACACCCCAAAACACCTCTAAACACCCAAAACACCTCTAAACACCCAAAACACCTCTAAACACCCAAAACACCTCTAAACACAAAACACCTCTAAACACCCAAAACACCTCTAAACACCCCAAAACACCTCTAAACACCCCAAAACACCTGAAACACACCCAAAACATCTCTAAACATCCCATAAACACTCTAAACACCCCAAACACCTTGAAACACCCAAAACACCATGAAACGCCCAAACACCCAAAACACCTTAAACACCCAAAACATCCATAAACACCTTGAAACACCTTAAATACTCAAACACCCCAAAACACTCAAACACCCCAAAACACTCAAACACCCCAAAACACCTCAAACACCTCAAACACTCCAAACACCCAAAACACCTTGAAACACCTCAAAACACCCAAAACATCTCTAAACACCTCAAAACACAAAACACCTCTTAACTCCCAAAACATCTCAAAACACCCAAAAACACCTCAAAACACCTAAAACACCTCATAAACACCTCAAAACACCTCTAAACACCAAAAACACCTCTAAACACCCTAAAATACTCCAAAACACCCCAAAACAACTCTAAACACCCCAAAACACCTAAACATCTAAAAACAAAACCCCCAAAACACCCCAAAACACCTCAAAACACCTCAAAACACCCCAAAAC
>NC_059256.1:5869633-5884633 GCF_017591435.1 Portunus trituberculatus | reverse complement strand
TCAGCCAAACATTTTGAAACTTCAGCCAAACATTCTGTAACATTACTGAAACATTTTGAAGGAATTACTGGAACATTTAAAACATTACTGGAACATTATTGAAGCTTTAGCTAAACATTTTGAAACTTAAGCCAAACATTCTGCAACATTACTGGAACATTTGTGAAGCTTCAGCCAAACATTTTGAAACATTTAAATTTACCGTGAGAAAAACAAGAAATCATTAATATAAAGCTGAAGATTATTTAAAAGAAGTAAACATTTATAAAACTGAAAAAAAAAACTCAACATGGAAGTTTGAATGTTGACGGAACGAACATTTTTAACATTCGGATGGAAGTTAGAATGGATGTTAGTTAGAATGAAGTTTGAATGTTGAAATGAAGGAAAAACACATTGAACATTGACGGAACGAACATTTTTAACATTTGGATGGAAGTTAGAATGGATGTTAGTTAGAATGAAGTTAGAATGAAGTTTGAATGTTGATTGCTAATTATGAAGTAAAAAAACATTGAACATTGACGGAATTAACATTTTTAACATTCGGATGGAAGTTAGAATGGATGTTAGTTAGAATGAAGTTTGAATGTTGAAATGAAGGAAAAAAACACATTGAACATTGACGGAACGAACATTTTTAACATTCAAATGGAAGTTAGAATGAAGTTTGAATGTTGATAATTGTGATTGAAAAAAAACATTGACGGAATGAACATTTTTTAACATTTGAATGGAAGTTAGTTAGAATTGATGTTAGAATGAAGTTTGAATGTTGAAATGAAGGAAAAACACATTGAACATTGACGGAACGAACATTTTTAACATTTGGATGGAAGTTAGAATGGATGTTAGTTAGAATCAATGTTAGAATGAAGTTTGAATGTTAAAAGGAAGAAAAAAAGAACATTGAACATTGACGGAATGAACATTTTTAACATTCGAATGGAAGTTAGAATGGATGTTAGTTAGAATGTTAGTTAGAATGAAGTTTGAATGTTGAAATGAAGAAAAAAACATTGAACATTGACGGAACGAACATTTTTAACATTCGAATGGAAGTTAGAATGGATGTTAGTTAGAATGTTAGTTAGAATGAAGTTTGAATGTTGAAATGAAGGAAAAAAAACATTGAACATTGATGGAACGAACATTTTTAACATTTGGATGGAAGTTAGAATGGATGTTAGTTAGAATCAATGTTAGAATGAAGTTTGAATGTTAAAAGGAAGAAAAAAAGAACATTGAACATTGACGGAATGAACATTTTTAACATTCGGATGGAAGTTAGAATGAATTTTGAATGTTGATAATTGTGAATGAAAAAAAAACATTGACGGAATGAACATTTCTTAACATTTGAATGGAAGTTAGTTAGAATTGATGTTAGAATGAAGTTTGAATGTTGAAATGAAGGAAAAAAACATTGAACATTGACGGAATGAACATTTTTAACATTCGGATGGAAGTTAGAATGGATGTTAGTTAGAATGTGATGTTAGAATGAAGTTTGAATGTTGAAATGAAGGAAAAACATTGAACATTGACGGAATGAACATTTTTAACATTCGGATGGAAGTTAGAATGAAAAAATAATATAGATTGAATGTTAGAGAATGTTTAAATAATAAGTGATTTATTTCTCAAGTTTGTAATAAAAAAAAAAAAAACTAACATTAGGACGAAAAGGAACATTAATTTTGTAATGTTTGAAGAGAAAAGGAAATAAAATAATACTAATAAAAATGTTTAAGAATGTTTAAATAATTGAATTTTTTGTGGATGAAGGAAAAAAGGGAAAAAAATTAATATATAGACAAGAAAAGAGAATTTGTAATGTTTGAAGAGAGAAAAGGAAATAGAATAATATAGATAAAATGTTTAAGAATGTTTAAATAATTGAATTTTTTTGTGGATGAACGAAAAAAAGGGAAAAAAATGAATATATAGACAAGAAAAGAGAATTTGTAATGTTTGGAGAGAGAAAAGGAATGAAATAATGAAAATGTTTGAAAATGTTTAAATAATTGAATTTTTTGTGGATGAAGAAAAGAAGAAAAAAAATTGATATATAGAAAAAAAAAAGAGAATTTGTAATGTTTGAAGAGAGAAAAGGAAAAAATAATACTAATAAAATGTTTGAGAATGTTTAAATAATTGAATTTTTTTGTGGATGAACGAAAAGGAAAAAAAAATGAATATATAGACAAAAAAAGAGAATTTGTAATGTTTGAAGAGAGAAAAGGAATGAAATAATGAAAATGTTTGTGAATGTTTAAATAATTGAATTTTTTTGTGGATGAAGGAAAAGAAGGAAAAAAAATGAATATATAGACAAGAAAAGAGAATTTGTAATGTTTGAAGAGAGAAAAGGAATGAAATAATGAAAATAAAATGTTTGAAAATGTTTAAATAATTGAATTTTTTGTGGATGAAGGAAAAGAAGAAAAAAAATGAATATATAGACAAAAAAAGAGAATTTGTAATGTTTGAAGAGAGAAAAGGAATGAAATAATGAAAATGTTTGAAAATGTTTAGATAATATATTTTGACATTGAGTTTGTAATGTTAGAAGGAGAAAAACAAATATCAAAAACAAATAAACGAACATTTCTAACATAAGAGAGAAAAGAAATATGATAAAAATTTGAATGTTTGAGAATGTTTAAATTATAAGTGAGTTTTTTTTTCATATCAAGTTTGTAATATTAGGAAAAAAAACACGAATATTTAAATAAAAGGGAACATTTGTAACATAAGAGAGAAAAAGTAAAATAATGTTAATAGAATGTTTGAGAAATGTTTAGATAAGAACTGAAATTTTGGACCTCAAATTTGTAGTATTAGACAAACTAAATAATAATAATGAAGGAAATTGTTGTAATATTAGAAGAAATCTTAATATTTAATAAGAGAATGTTTAAATAGTAATTGATTCTTAATATTGATTTTGTAATGTTAGAAGAAAAAAAAATAAGAACTGAACGAAAAAAATTTGTAATATAAAGAAAATTTTTGTAACATAAAAAAGATATATAGGAACAAATTATTAAAAGCAACAAAATAATAATAATAATAATAATAATAATAAGGCCCCTGAGTTGCCAGTTCCCTTAAAAAGACATAAAAGTTAACCAAAATTCATAGACGAAGAAAATGTTTAAATAATTGAATTTTTTTTATGATTTTGAATAATTAATAGATTAGTTTTAAGAGAATGTTTAAATAGTAATGCAGAAAATTTTGTAATATTAAAAGAAAAATGAATAGATAGATAATTAGAGAATGTTTAAATAATAGACGCTTTTTATATTGATTTTGTAATATGAAAAAAAAACGAATGGTAATAATGAAGAAAATTTTGTAATATTAAAAGAAAAATGAATAGATAGATAATTAGAGAATGTTTAAATAATAATTGATTTTTTTATGATTTTGTATTAGAAAAAAGATTTAATAGATAAGTTATTAAGAGAATGTTTAAATAATAGACGATTTTTGATGATTTTGTGATATTAGGAAAAATTTAATAGATAAGTTAATTAAGAGAATGTTTAAATAATAGACGATTTTTATGGTGATTTTGTGATATTAGGAAAAAAAACGAATGGTAATAATGAAGAAAATTTTGTAATGTTAAAAGAAAAATGAATTAATAGATAAGATAATTAAGAGAATGTTTAAATAATAACTGATTTTTATATTGATTTTGTAATATTAGAAAAAAATGAAGAAAATTTTGTAATATTAAAAGAAAAATGAATTAATAGATAAGTTATTAAGAGAATGTTTGAATAATAATTGATTTTTTTTATGATTTTGTAATATAAGGAAAAAAAACCGAATGATGATAATGAAGAAAATTTTGTAATATTAAAAGAAAAATGAATTAATAAATAAGATAATTAAGAGAATGTTTAAATAATAACAGATTTTTATATTGATTTTGTAATATTAGAAGCAAAAAAAAAAATGAATAATAACACTGAAAGGAAGAAATCTTGTAATATTAAAAGAAAAATAAATGAATAGAGAAATTAATAAGAGAATGTTTAAATAATAGACGATTTTTGATGATTTTGTAATATTAGAAAAAAAAAATAATAACAAAGAAAGAAATCTTGTAATATTAAAAGAAAAATAAATGAACAGAGAAATTAATAAGAGAATGTTTAAATAATAGACTATTTTTTTATGATTTTGTAATATTAGGAAAAAAATTAATAATAACACTGAAAGGAAGAAATCTTGTAATATTAAAAGAAAAATAAATGAATAGAGAAATTAATAAGAGAATGTTTAAATAATAGACGATTTTTGATGATTTTGTAATATTAGAAAGAACCAAAATATTAGACTGACATAAAAATAGATAAAGAAAATTACCTTAAGGATTTTTTGATATAACTTGTATTAATTCGGCTGTGCAGTGAAGACTAGAGAATTTTTTTGTTTTTGTTAATGAAATTTGTGATAGGCTGAAGGAAAATGTTTGGAGAAATGTTTGATGACTACTCCGTGTGATTGTTAGGCGATGTTACAGAGATAGTTCACAGTTTTGTAATGCTAGAGTTTGTTAAGGAAAGGTTAGGAAATTTTTGTAGTTATTGGAATTTGTGATGATAAAATAGTTAAGAATTTTTAATCATTTGAATTTGAAATGGAAAAAAATGTAAGTTGAGAATTCGTTGGTATTTGAATTTGTAACGAAAAAATAGAAATTTGTGATGAAAAAATGTAGATAATTTTTAAACATTTGAATTAAGTTGAGAATTCGTTTATATTTGAATTTGTAACGAAAAAATAGTCAAGATTTTTAAGATATTCAAATTTTGTAACAGGAAAAAGTAAATAATTTTTAAACATTTGAAATTTATAACTGAAAAAAATGTAGTACAGAATTATTAGATGTTTTGAATTTGTAACTGAAAATGAACTAGATAATTTTTAAACATTTGAATTTCGTAACAAAAAAACCATGGAAGAGAATTGGTAGCCATTTTGAATTTGTAATGAGAAAAGTAGATTTTTTTTTGTAACTAGAAAAATCTAGTTTATAATTTTGAAACATTTAAATTTGTAACAGAATAAAAGTAGAGAATTTTGAATATTTGAATTTTATAACGAAAAAAAATAAATATATAAATATATAGCAGAGAATTCATAGATATTTTTGAATTTGTAATGAAAAAATAGTTTAATTTTTTTAACATTTAAATTTGTAACTAGGACAAAAATAGTTGATAATTTTCAAACTTTTAAATTTGTAAAGGAAAAAAGTTGATAATTTTTAAACATTCTAATTTGTATCGTAGATCATTCTGGAATATTTGAATTTGTAAGTAGAAAAAAAATAGTTTATCATTTTCAAACATTTAAATTTGTAACAGAAAAAAAGAAGATAATTTTTTAACATTGAATTTGTAACTAGGACAAAAATAGTTTATAATTTTCAAACATTTCAATTTGTAACTTAGAGAATTTTTAAACATTTGAAGTTGTAATAAGAAAAAAACTTCATTAATTTCAAACATTTAAATTTGTAACGTAGAGAATTTTGAAACATTCGATTTTATAACCAGGATAAAAAAAAATGTTTATAATTTTCAAACATTTAAATTTGTAACGTAGAGAATTTTGAAACATTCGAATTTGTAACTAGGAAAAAAAAAATAATACAGGATTTTTTAAACAGTGAATAAAATAAATTAGTTAATAATTTTTCACCTTCATTAATTTATATAGTTAATAATTACATCTAAATTTATAACATAGAAAATTTTGAAACAGTCGAATTTGTAACTAGGACGAAAAAAAATAATACAGGATTTTTTAAAGTGAATAAAATAAATTAGTTAATAAATTTTCACCTTCATTAATTTATATAGTTAATAATTACATCTAAATTCATAACATAGAGAATTTTGAAACAGTGAATAAAATAAATTAGTTAATAATTTTTCACCTTCATTAATTTATATAGTTAATAATTACATCTAAATTCATAACATAGAGAATTTTGAAACAGTGAATAAAATAAATTAGTTAATAAATTTTCACCTTCATTAATTTATATAGTTAATAATTACATCTAAATTCATAACATAGAGAATTTTTAAACAGTGAAAAAAATAAATTAGTCAATAATTTTTCACCTTCATTAATTTCTATAGTTAATAATTACATCTAAATTCATAACATAGAGAATTTTGAAACAGTGAAGAAAATAAATTAGTCAATAATTTTTCACCTTCATTAATTTATATAGTTAATAATTACATCTAAATTCATAACATAGAGAATTTTGAAACCTTCATTAATTTATATAGTTAATAATTACATCTAAATTCATAACATAGAGAATTTTGAAACAGTGAAGAAAACAGTTAATAATTTTTCACCGCCATTAATTTATAACGCCAGCTTTTGTATGAAGACGTGAAGCAAGGAACCAATTTTTGTATAGACATTCTCGTGCCTTCGTAATCTTTATTTTCTCAACTATATATAAAAAAAACAATAATAATAAATAGTTCAGAAATTTTCAATGCATAGTTTTTTCTTAGCTTTTTTATAAACATCGATAAAAAGAATAAAAACATACATGTAAACATTTTAACGTACATGTGTAGACTAGATCATTGTGATAATGTTTGTATATGCGTGTGTACGTGTGTTTGTGTACGTGTGTTTGTGTACGTATGTGTGTGCGTGTGTGTGTGTGTGTGTGTGTGTGTAGGCGTGCCAAACTGAATGTTCTTAATGATTCTCTCTGTGTTCTCAAACGTGTGTTCAATAAATCACAAAAAAAATTAATTTGTTTCTTTTTCTTTTTCATGTAGTGGTGGTAGTAGTAGTAGTAGTAGTAGTAGTAGTAGTAGTAGTAATTAGAAGTGGTAGTGAAAAATTGTAAAATCTTAAAAAAAAATGTATAGCCTATTTATTTATTTATTTATTTAATCATTCATTCATTTATTTATTTATTTAGCTCCATAGAAGACAGGTAGATAGATAGATACATAGACAGACAGACAGACAGACATAAATAAAATGGACAGGAACACACACACACACACACACACACACACACACTAGGAAATAAAAACACGTAATTGTAAACACCAATAGAGAATTTAATATTTGAATAAAACCCAAAAATAAATAGATAACAATAATAACGATAATAATAATAATAACGACACAAACTTACAAAATTTTCAAACAATATTAAGTCCACATTACGAAGACATTTTTTTTTTGTTTAGTTAAGAATTACTGTTAGTTATTTAATTGATATCACATTAGGAATTATTTATTGTATATACAGAAGGGGCCGCCGTGGTACAGTGGAACCATGCATGCTTTGTGGTCCGAGGGGTCTCCAAGTGCACTGGTTCGAATTCTGTCCATGGTCAGAGTGCAGGTTGGGCTTCCTCCTCAGGGCAATGGTTTCCTAGCGGGTGGGCTTTGAGATAGGAGGTACCCCAAAAAATATCCCTTTTAGCCCAGAAATTCCCGTGAAAAGCCCACATGGTAGAAATAAATAAAAAAAAAAAAAGAAAGACGGATTTTTGGCGCCAACTTGTGCTGAGGATGACGTCACAGCTTGTCACAGCGTTTTTGGCGCCAACTTGTGCTGAGATTGACGTCACAGCTTGTCACAGCGTTTTTGGCGCCAACTTGTGCTGAGAATGACGTCACAGCTTGTCACAACGTTTTTGGCGCCAACTTGTGCTGAGGATGACGTCACAGCTTATGTTACAACGTGTTTGGCGCCAACTTGTGCTGAGGTGACGTCACAGCTTATGTTACAACGTTTTTGGCGCCAACTTGTGCTGAGGATGACGTCACAGCTTATGTCACAGCGTTTTTGGCGCCAGCTTGTGCTGAGGATGACGTCACAGCTTATGTTACAACGTGTTTGGCGCCAATTTGTGCTGAGGTGACGTCACAGCTTATGTTACAACGTTTTTGGCGCCAGCTTGTGCTGAGGATGACGTCACAGCTTATGTCACAGCGTTTTTAGCGCCAGCTTGTGCTGAGGATGACGTCACAGCTTATGTTACAACGTTTTTGGCGCCAACTTGTGCTGAGGTGACGTCACAGCTTATGTTACAGCGTTTTTGGCGCCAACTTGTGCTGAGGTGACGTCACAGCTTATGTTAAAACGTTTTTGGCGCCAACTTGTGCTGAGGATGACGTCACAGCTTGTCAGCGTTTTTGGCGCCAACTTGTGCCGAGATGACGTCACAGCTTATGTCACAACGTTTTTGGCGCCAATTTGTGCTGAGATTGACGTCACAGCTTGTTACAACGTTTTGGCGCCAACTTGTGCTGAGGTGACGTCACAGCTTATGTTACATCGTTTTTGGCGCCAACTTGTGCTGAGGATGACGTCACAGCTTGTTACAACGTTTTTGGCGCCAACTTGTGCTGAGGTGACGTCACAGCTTATGTCACAACGTTTTTGGCGCCAATTTGTGCTGAGATTGACGTCACAGCTTGTTACAACGTTTTTGGCGCCAACTTGTGCTGAGGTGACGTCACAGCTTATGTCACAACTTGCAACCGTCTTGCTTGTAACCATTTTGGCGCAAGATAATTCTCCTTTATGTTACGATCATCCTGCCTCCACTGCAAGGCGCTCCAGACCTGTGTTGATCTGACGTCACATCTCAAGTCGTGACGTCACATACACACATACAAGTTGTGTGTTTGTGTGTTTGGTCTTTACACCACATGTAAAGCATAATATTTCCACATTAATGGGCAACATCCCACTTGCCATGACGCCATTTGAATACTGTGATGACGAAACAGTGTGGCAACCAACGCTGCCTGCCAAAGCGCCTGCCATTCAAATATTTTGCTACATCAGCTTTTATTTACCTGCCATGGACGAGTGTCTTTAACTCCGCATGGACCCAGCGTTACCTTTCTCAGGTTAATTAACGAACATTGAAGGTATCGGAACAATCTCTTTATATATGTTTTTTTATTTCCGATATTGATATTAGTGTCACTTAAAACTGTATAAATAGTGTTTTGGAATACCAGCTTCACACTTGCCAGGGGAAAGTTGGAGCGTTTTAGCGAGCGCACCGATCTCAAATTGCGTTGAAGTCAGCACAAGTTGACCGCAAAATCTCTGCTTTGAATATTGTATTACAACCATAATAATAATAATAATAATAGTAATAATAATAATGCAGATATGTATACAATCTAAGGATAATTCATGTATGTACGCATGTATGTATGTATATATTGAAGAATTATATGTATACAGACTTAGGTTAGGTTAGGTTAGGTTAGGTTCAAGAATATACACGACAGATTAGACCAGACTTCAAAAAAATATACAATAATACACCTATATATGTAAAAACCACACACACACACACACACACACACACACACACACACACACACACACACACACACACACACACACACACCACAAAGCATATTATAATGTATTCTAATAGCTACGTATGGACAAGCTATTTTATGTATATTTTCTTTATGTATACAAGTGTTTCTGGTTCAGTTATCAAAAGTTTAGTAGACAAATACATCATATTACAAAACTATGGATTGGCTACTCGGGCTGACATAGAAAACGGAGATCTACGGGATGCCATAGAAAATTGGTCACTATTAATGGAGACTGCTCTAGTTAGTTGGCTGTGGGAGGGAGGAAGAGGAAGAGGAGGAGGAGGAGGAGAGAGAGAGAAGGAAGGAGGAGGGGTTAGTTAGAGGGCAAAGAAAGAAGGAAGAAGAAAAGGTGGAGAGAGGAGGAGAAGGAGGAATAGGAAGAAGAGAAGAAGAGGAGGAGGAGGAGGATTAATTAAGAAGAGATTACAGGACAGAGGAGGAGGATGATAGTAATAGTTAATAGTAAATAGTTAATAGTCAACAGAAATAGTAATAGTTAATAGTACTAGCCAATATAAATAGTAAATAGCAAGAGAAATAGTAATAATAGTAATAGCCACAGTCGTAGTAATAGGAAATAGTAAATAGGCAACAGAAATAGTAATAGTTAATAGTACTAGCCAATATAAATAGTAAATAGTCACAGTGATAGTAATTGAATCAAACAAGAGGGATAGGATGGTTTATAGTGACAGATCAGGCAATTGTACACTCTAAAAGCTCAGGTGATCACGTGATGTGCTGCGAGGGACAACTTTCCTCGCACCATTGGCAACAGTGGCGTGAAATTAATTGACTTGGTTTAATTAGTTCCTCATATGATCATTTTTTTCAGATTTTCACTTGGTTTAAATAGTTTCTCATTTGACTCTTTTTTTTCAGATTTTCACTTATTTTTTTTTTTTTATTGGTTATAGAAATGTGTGGTGTGTTTTGAAATGTTTGTTGAATTTGGTTTAGTTTCTCATTTGACTTTTTTTTTTTATTTCGGATGTTTATTTGATTATTTATTATTTTTTATTGATTATAGAAATGTGTGGTGTGTTTTGAAATGTTTGTTGATTTGGTTTAGTTTCTCATTTGACTTTTTTTTGGATGTTTATTTGACTATTTATTTATTTTTTTATTGATTATGGAAATGTGTGGTGTGTTTTTGAAATGTTTGTTGATTTGGTTTAATAGTTTCTCATTTGACTAATTTTTTTTTATCGGATGTTCATTTGATTATTTATTTTTTTTTTTATTGATTATAGAAATGTGTGGTGTGTTTTGAAATGTTTGTTGATTTGGTTTAGTTTCTCATTTGACTTTTTTTTGGATGTTTATTTGACTATTTATTTATTTTTTTTATTGATTATAGAAATGTGTGGTGTGTTTTGAAATGTTTGTTGACTTGGTTTAATAGTTTCTCATTTGACTAATTTTTTTTTTATCGGATGTTCATTTGATTATTTATTTTTTTTTTTTTATTGATTATGGAAATGTGTGATGTGTTTTGAAATGTTTGTTGACTTGGTTTAATTAGTTTCTCATTTGACTCATTTTTTTTTTATTTCGGATGTTTATTTGATTATTTATTTATTTTTTTTATTGATTATAGAAATGTGTGATGTTTTTTTAAATGTTTATTGACTTGATTTAAATAGTTTCTCATTTGACTCATTTCTTTATATGATTGATCTGTCTTTTTTTTTTTTTTTTTTCTTAATTTTAGAAATGCACGACATGCTTTGAAAATTTTGTTGACTTGAATAGTTTCCGATCCGGTTTAATTTATTTAGATTTTTTTTTTATGAATTGATGATATGATCTTTAGTTTTCTTAATTATTTATTTTCTTAATGATAGACAACAACAATGTGTGATATGTTGCAAAATTGTAATGACACTTGGGATCAAATAGTTTCTGATTTGATTGAAGTTGTTTAGATGTTCATATGAGTTAATTAGAAGATCTTGACTTTCTTTTAATTAGTGAAAACAAGAATGTGTGATTTTGTTATTAGTAATTTAGAAAAAAAAAATAACTTGCAGAATGAAACAGTCACTCATTTGACTAAAAAAATATTCACGGGCCATATTGACAAAGAATCTTAAGTATGGAAAATTTGTCTTACACGATTGTATTAATTCTTACCTTAATTCCCCAAATGAGTCTTAGAAATGGTCTTAGCTTTGAGACGGATTAACTTTTAAGATTTACGCTGAGACTAATTTAACAAAGATATCTGACCGCCAAGGAGCCCAACCCGCCTACTCAAAATTCACCTTAAGTCTCTTCTGGAAGGCCTGAGTGAGTCTGAGCTGTTGAGTGTGACAGACAACACCTGCAGGGGCCGCCGTGGTACAGTGGATCCATGCATGCTTTGGGGTCCGAGGGGTCTCCAAACGCGTGGGTTCAAATCTTATCCACGGTCAGAGTGTAGGTTGGGCTTCCTCACTCAGGGCAATGGTTTTCTAGCAGGTGGGCTTTGAGATTGAGATAGATGCCACAAAAAGTATCCTCTTTAGCCCAGAAATTCGAGTGAAAAGCCCACATGGTAGAAATTATAAGTTAGTTAGTGTTACATGTGGCATACATGGCGGGTGAGCCGGGCAGAGCTGGGAGAAATGGTGCCCTGATGGTAGTAAGGAAAGTATTAAGTACATTTTTTTTAAACTATCACTGTCTTCACTAACCTAACCTTTAAACTGCCAGTGTCTTATACTATCACTGTCTTCACTAACCTAACCTAACCTTTAAACTTTCGGTGTCTTAAATTATCACTGTCTTCACTAACCTAACCTTTAAATTTTCCAGTGTCTTAAACTATCACTGTCTTCACTAACCTAACCTAGCCTTTAAATTTTCCAGTGTCTTAAACTATCACTGTCTTCACTAATCTAACCTTTAAACTGCCAGTGTCTTATACTATCACTGTCTTCACTAACCTAACCTATAAACTGCCAGTGTCTTAAACTATCACTGTCTTCACTAACCTAACCTAGCCTTTAAATTTTCCAGTGTCTTAAACTATCACTGTCTTCACTAATCTAACCTAACCTTTAAACTTTCGGTGTCTTAAATTATCACTGTCTTCACTAACCTAGCCTAACCTAACCTTTAAACTGCCAGTGTCTTAAACTATCACTGTCTTCACTAACCTAACCTAACCTAACCTTTAAACTGCCAGTGTCTTAAACTATCACTGTCTTCACTAACCTAACCTAGCCTTTAAATTTTCCAGTGTCTTAAACTATCACTGTCTTCACTAACCTAACCTAACCTTTAAACTGCCAGTGTCTTAAACTATCACTGTCTTCACTAATCTAACCTAGCCTAACCTAACCTTTAAACTACGATTGTTTTTATTGATTTTCTAACTTATTTCTACCATGTGGGCTTTTCACGGGAATGTATGGGCTAAAAGAGGTACGTTTTGGGGGTAACTCCGATCTCAAACCATTGCCCCGAGTGAGGAAGCCCAACCTACACTCTGACCGTGGACAGGATTCAAACCCGTGCGCTTGGAGACCTCTCGGACCCCAAAGCACACATGGTTCCACTGTACCACGGCGCCAATTTAGCCAATAAGGAATGCAGCTCTCCAGGAAATACTACATTGGGTCTTCCTGTGTCCTGTTTGGTGCATTTCATTTATCTTTGCAACAGAACACCATGCGGCTTTTTGTGCAGCTGAATGGTGAAGCTAATTAGGCAACACGTTTCTCCATAATAAGTTGCCATGAGTGCAGCTGGGTGTCTTACATTAGCCATTTTAAAAAGCCTAGTGGGTCATCGCCTTCACACCAATGAAAGAAAGGCAGGAAATGAGACACTGCTTAGTTGGGGGAGCGGGCCATCTCACTCCAGCAAGGCTCACTCAAGGCCGTTAATCCCTTCAGTACAATGACACATCACATCTTCATATTAATTCATGTTATTATTAAACGATTTTGTACAGCCTCAAAACCTCATGTGGCGATTAAAATGGTGAAGATTCTGGCCATTATTCTTCCGACCTCCATAAACCTTTTCCAGTGTAAATAAAATGGTCTAAAACTCTTGGTAAATGTCCGTTCTAGTACTGAAGGGTTAACACAGACAGAATACGTTTGTCTTACGCTTAATGGAATCTGTTCGTACACACAAGTATACACAAATTAATACACGCACATCCGTACACAACATATGACGGAATATAATTTTTGTTGTTTCATAAGAAAATGTTAAAAAAATTGCATTATTAACTCAAAATTGATAAATACGTGATTTTTTTCCGCTTTTCTCTTCCATCATTTCATACTGTGACTTGAAATTTCCTCTCGGCTCGTCTAAACCCAAGACCGAGACTCAGATTTAACCCGTTCAATGCCATGACATGTCTTCATATCTTTATACTGCTTCAGAAACTTGTGGCGGATTGAAATAGTGAAGACCCTGGCCATTAATCTTCTGACCTCCATACACCCTTGCTAATGTCAATAAAATGGTCTAATGGCACACAAAACTCAAGGTAAAAATGTGTCCCAGTACTGAAGGGGTTAAAATAGTGAAGACTGTGGCCATTAATCTTGTGCCCTCCATACACCCTTGCTAATGTCAATAAAATGGTCTAATGGTACACAAAACTCAAGGTAAAAATGTGTCCCAGTACTGAAGGGGTTAAAATAGTGAAGACTGTGGCCATTAATCTTGTGCCCTCCATACACCCTTGCTAATGTCAATAAAATGGTCTAATGGCACACAAAACTCGTAGCAAAAATGTGTCCCAGTACTGAAGGGGTTAAAATAGTGAAGACTGTGGCCATTAATCTTGTGCCCTCCATACACCCTTGCTAATGTCAATAAAATGGTCTAATGGTACACAAAACTTATGGTAGAAATGCGTCCCAGTACTGAAGAGGTTGAGACTTCTTAAGACAAGACAAATTTTAAGACGAAATCTAAGAATCTTTGTCAATACAGCCCCAAATATTTGTATGACCACAATTTTTTTTCTTTTTCTTAATCATAAATACAAAATGTGTGATATGTTTAAATGAAAGAGTCACTCATTTGACTACGGAGTTACTTAAACGTTAATATGACCACGAGATATAATACTTCCTTCATCTTAAATATAAACAACAAGGTGATTAAGCTCAATAAATTCTGTAAGTCTATAGGTTTTACAGAATTAATTAGTTACTCATTTGACTAGCTAGAGAGAGTTATCAAAATACAACATTTCTTTCATCTGGCCTTAGAATAACATACATTGGAAAATTATATAATGCCTCATTTGACTAAGTGAATATTGAAGTGTTCCCATAACCTCGTAATATAAAATTCGTTTCTCTCTGATCACAAATAACATGATATGCATTCACCACTATTATCAGATTAGACAACATGGAAATTATTTAATCGCTCATTTGACGTAATCCAAAAACTTTAAAATAACCAAGACAGGAAATATTTTTTTATATATTATTATTTACATTACTTTTCTTTCAATTATTTTCTCTTTCCAATTACAAGAAATTATGTAGTCGCTCATTTGACTTGTAATCCAAAAAAAAAAAAAAAACTTAAAAATAA
>NC_059256.1:5847133-5862133 GCF_017591435.1 Portunus trituberculatus | reverse complement strand
ACAAAACTCAAGGTAAAAATGTGTCCCAGTACTGAAGAGGTTAAAATAGTGAAGACTGTGGCCATTAATCTTGTGCCTTCCATACACCCTTGCTAATGTCGATAAAATGTCTAATGGTACACAAAACTCGTAGCAAAAATGTGTCCCAGTACTGAAGGGGATAAATACACATAACTTTATAGGTTAACACAATAAAAAAACACCTTTCTTTTGTTATTGTTTTTTATTATTACTTACACCGATCTCAAAGTAAATGAATCAAGAATTACAGAACATATTAGTACGAGAAATAGAAGCTTGAAAATTTGAGCGAGTTAGTGAAATCTGGCACCCTTTCTCCGTAGAGTTATTGTCACCTTCCCGCGAACTGTTTAGAATCTATTTTTGATCCCCTTCAGTACTGGGACACATTTTTACCTTGAGTTTTGTGTACCATTAGACCATTTTATTGACATTAGCAAGGGTGTATGGAGGGCACAAGATTAATGGCCACAGTCTTCACTATTTTAACCCCTTCAGTACTGGGACACATTTTTACCTTGAGTTTTGTGTACCATTAGACCATTTTATTGACATTAGCAAGGGTGTATGGAGGGCACAAGATTAATGGCCACAGTCTTCACTATTTTAACCCCTTCAGTACTGGGACACATTTTTACCTTGAGTTTTGTGTACCATTAGACCATTTTATTGACATTAGCAAGGGTGTATGGAGGGCACAAGATTAATGGCCACAGTCTTCACTATTTTAACCCCTTCAGTACTGGGACACATTTTTACCTTGAGTTTTGTGTACCATTAGACCATTTTATTGACATTAGCAAGGGTGTATGGAGGGCACAAGATTAATGGCCACAGTCTTCACTATTTTAACCCCTTCAGTACTGGGACACATTTTTACCTTGAGATTTGTGTACCATTAGACCATTTTATTGACATTAGCAAGGGTGTATGGAGGGCACAAGATTAATGGCCACAGTCTTCACTATTTTAACCCCTTCAGTACTGGGACACATTTTTACCTTGAGTTTTGTGTACCATTAGACCATTTTATTGACATTAGCAAGGGTGTATGGAGGGCACAAGATTAATGGCCACAGTCTTCACTATTTTAAACCCTTCAGTACTGGGACACATTTTTACCTTGAGTTTTGTGTACCATTAGACCATTTTATTGACATTAGCAAGGGTGTATGGAGGGCACAAGATTAATGGCCACAGTCTTCACTATTTTAACCCCTTCAGTACTGGGACACATTTTTACCTTGAGTTTTGTGTACCATTAGACCATTTTATTGACATTAGCAAGGGTGTATGGAGGGCACAAGATTAATGGCCACAGTCTTCACTATTTTAACCCCTTCAGTACTGGGACACATTTTTACTACGAGTTTTGTGTACCATTAGACCATTTTATTGACATTAGCAAGGGTGTATGGAGAGCAGAAGATTAATGGCCTGCCTCTCTCTCTCTCTCTTTCTCCTTCCTTTCTTTATCTCCCTTTCTCCTTCCTCCTCTTCCATATTTAATCATTCACGTCACTGTTACTCATCATTATCATTATTAATCATCTTTATTGCCATTACTATTATCCTTCTGATGTTTGGACAGGTTGCAGGTGAAGCAGACAGTTGAACACCAGCGACTGTTTCCCTTCAACGGGCAGCAACTGGGCCCCGGTGGTAACTCAGCTGGAAACGGTCAGTTGTGTGATTTTATGCTCGTATTTAGAAACCCTTTGTTTCCTCACCGACTGTTTTCCAAGGCCACAGAGATGACTGGCGGGGTTTTTACAGTGTGTTTTTCCAGTTAATAATGCAGAAATCTTGTCACTTTGCCTCTAGAACTGTAAAAACACTCTTAAAAACACTTCATTTTCTTCCAACGACTGTTTTCCAAGGCCGCAGAAATGACTGGCGGGTTTTTAAAGAGTGTTTCTCCAGTTAACAATACAGAAATCTTGTCAGTCTGCCTCTAGAACTGTAAAAACACTCTTAAAAACACTTCATTTTCTTCCAACGACTGTTTTCCAAGGCCGCAGAAATGACTGGTGGGTTTTTAAAGAGTGTTTCTCCAGTTAATAATGCAGAAATCTTGTCAGTCTGCCTCTAGAACTGTAAAAACACTCTTAAAAAACTCGTCAATTTAAGTAAAGCGTTTTGAAATAGTGGAGGTGTTTGAGGTTAGGTGTGAGAATGTTAGATTATTATTATTATTATTATTGTTGTTGTTGTTGTTGTTCTTCATCGTGTACCATTGTTAGTGAGTTTCTATTACATTTTCTATTATTATTATTATTATTATTATTATTTTATGGGGAAAAGCAAAATTTGAAATAGTCAAACACTTTATTTGAACATGAAAACACTCTCTCTCTCTCTCTCTCTCTCTCTCTCTCTCTCTCACTACAGCTTGGTCATATCGCGTGTTCTATATCTAAAACCTCTAGTCTTCATCTCCTTCACCACGTTGTAAGGAAGACGTCCTGTGATGCTAATGGCGTAGATTCCTTGGACACACTTATCTGTAGGGCGAGGCAGACACTGTGAGGCAGGGAGGGAAGGCAGAGGCAGAGAGAAGGGGGGAGGGATGTGAGGGAGAGAGAAAGAGAAGGGGAGTGTGTATGAGGCAGATAGGGAGAGAGAGAGAGAGAGAGAGAGAGAGAGAGAGAGAGAGAGAGAGAGAGAGAGAGAGAGAGAGAGAGAGAGAGAGAGAGAGAGAGAGAGAGAGAGAGAGTAAAATAGTAATAAGAAAAATAAAATAATAATAATAATAATAATAATAACACTACTACTACTACTACTACTACTACTACTACAATACTCACTTATGCGTTGCCAGCGGGCCACCCAGCTATCCTTTGGGCTCATTAGCGCTATAAACCTGCAAAAATAATCTTTATTAGCACACACACACACACACACACACACACACACACACACACACACACACACACACACACACACACACACACACACACACACACAGACGAATACTGGGTCCTTAAGAGAGTAAGTCTTTGTATGTTAAGTTAGGTTAGGTTAGGTTAGGTTACAGCCAGTCACCCATCAGTTAGGTACGGTAAGGTTACATACACTCACCCATCAAAGTTAGAAGAGGTAGGTTAGGTTACAGCCAGTCACCCACCAGTTAGGTACGGTAAGGTTACATACACTCACCCATCAAAGTTAGAAGAGGTAGGTTAGGTTAGGTTAGGTTAGGTTAGGTTAGGTTACAGCCAGTCACCCATCAGTTAGGTACGGTAAGGTTACATACACTCACCCATCAAAGTTAGAAGAGCTAGGTTAGGTTTGGTAAGGTTAGGTTAAGTTAGGTTAGGTTAGGTTAGGTTAGGTTACAGCCAGTCACCCATCAGTTAGGTACGGTAAGGTTACATACACTCACCCATCAAAGTTAGAAGAGGTAGGTTAGGTTAGGTTTGGTTTGGTTTGGTAAGGTTAGGTTAGGTTACAGCCAGTCACCCATCAGTTAGGTACGGTAAGGTTACATACACTCACCCATCAAAGTTAGAAGAGGTACAGTCGAATACGTTGTCCCGATTTCCTTTCATCCTCAGAAATTCATCACAATTGTCACAGCCGTCTGTCTCAAACATTTCCACTGTCTGTTGAGAGAGAGAGAGAGAGAGAGAGAGAGAGAGAGAGAGAGAGAGAGAGAGAGAGAGAGAGAGATATTAGTGTGTTTTTCTCTTACTATTGAACAAAACCCAAAAAAACAAAAAAATAAATAGATGGATTGATAAAAAGATGAGAAAATATTTTACATTCATATTTCACAATTTCTACCAAGTTCAGATTGAATGCAGGTTTGGAACAAGTCACTGTGACAAACAACTCAGGAAAGGCGGACCAAATACCAGGCAAGGGGTTAAACTACTGCCCTCTTTTAGTAACCTAACCTTGAAACTATTAATGTCCTAAACTACCAGTCTTAACTAACTGAACCTTTGAATTACGACTGTCTTTACTTCAACGCAGTCTTAACTAACTGAACCTTTGAATTACGACTGTCTTTACTTCAACGTAACTTAACCTATTCAAACTACCAATGTCTCAAATTATCAGTCTTAAGTAACCTGACCTAACCTTTAAAGTAACAGTCTCAACTTAACCTAACCTAACCTAACCAAACCTTTAAAGTAACAGTCTCAACTTAACCTAACCTAACCTAACCTAACCTAACCAAACCAAACCTTTAAAGTAACAGTCTCAACTTAACCTAACCTAACCTAACCTAACCTAACCTAACCAAACCTTTAAAGTAACAGTCTCAACTTAACCTAACCTAACCTAACCTAACCTTTAAAGTAACAATCTCAACTTAACCTAACCTAACCTTTAAAGTAACAGTCTCAACTTAACCTAACCTAACCTAACCTAACCAAACCTTTAAAGTAACAGTCTCAACTTAACTTAACCTAACCTAACCTAACCAAACCTTTAAAGTAACAGTCTCAACTCAACTTAACCTAACCTAACCTAACCTTTAAAGTAACAATCTCAACTTAACCTAACCTAACCTAACCTAACCAAACCTTTAAAGTAACAATCTCAACTTAACCTAACCTAACCTAACCTAACCTAACCAAACCTTTAAAGTAACAATCTCAACTTAACCTAACCTAACCTAACCTAACCAAACCTTTAAAGTAACAGTCTCAACTTAACTTAACCTAACCTAACCTAACCAAACCTTTAAAGTAACAGTCTCAACTTAACTTAACCTAACCTAACCTAACCTTTAAAGTAACAATCTCAACTTAACTTAACTAACCTAACCTAACCTAACCTTGAAACTACTTACTTATCTCTTGAACTATCACCATCTTAACTAACCTAACCTAACCTAACCTAACTTACCCTAAACTAACCATAAAACTAACAATACAGGCATAACAAATGGGTCAGCTTCCAATAATAGATAAATGAACAATTAAATCGGTGTTTGTTGTGTGATTAATGAAACAAAACATTCCTTGCGGCAAAAATTCGTTGTATAAATGTTCATTATCCGGAGTTGGCCTGTATATTTTTCTTTCTTTCTTTCTTCTTTCTATTTCTACCTTGTGGGCTTTTTTGGGGGATGTATGGGCTAAGGGGGGACTTTTAAGGGGTACCTACTATCTCAAACCCCACCCGCTAGGAAACCGTTGCCCTGAGTGAGGAAGCCCAACCTACACTCGGACCGTGGACAGGATTCAAACCCAAAACCCGTGAGCTTGATGACCACTCGGACCCCAAAGCACGCATGGTTCCGTTGTACCACTGTGGCTCAAACTATCACTCTCTTGCCAAACCTAACCTAAGCTTACCTAACCTTCAAACTACCTGTCTTAAACTATCACTATTTTAATTTAACCTAAGCGAACCTAACCTTCAAACTAGCTGGTCTTAAACTATCACTATTTTAACTTAACCTAACCTAACCTAATCTTCAAACTACCTGTCTTAAACTATCACTATTTTAATTTAACCTAACCTAACCTAACCTTCAAACTACCTGTCTTAAACTATCACTGTTATAACTAACTAAACCTAATCTTAAATTACGACTGTCTTAACCCAACCTAACCTTTACCAATGTCTTAAAACGATCACTGAAGTTACGACTGTCCCAAACTATCAGTAACTTTGACCTCATTGATAACTAATGCAAGGAAGGTGTGCAAAATACCAGCCAAAGACCTCACCTAACCTAACCAACCCACTACTACTACTACTACTATTACTACTACTAATACGACTAGCTATTTTTAACCTCTTCAATACTGGGATTGGGCATTTTTTGACGATTTCATTGACATTAGGAAGGGTTTATGGAGGTCAAAAGATAAATGGCCAGTCTTCACAATTTGTCGTGCTAAAAACATCTACTACTACTACTACTACTACTACTACTACTACTATCCAAACACAAGACACATTTATATAGAACTAGATCACTAATTAACCCCGATATGAAAGTGCATTTAACCCCTTCAGTAGCATGACACATTTCCCTATTCATTGTGGTGACTATTTGGTGATTTTCCACAGCTTCACAAACTCATGTGGGGGGTTAAAATGGTGGAGAATATGGCCATTAATCTTATGCCTTCCATACACCCTTGCTAATGTCAATAAAATGGTCTAATGGTACACAAAACTCGATTAAAAAAAATGTGTCCCAGATTTACTTCATTCTCTCTCTCTCTTTCTCTTTCTCACCTTGACCAGCGAGCACACCAGACATGCTCGCAGGTTCCTCAGGTCTTTTGGCACATTCTCCATTGTCACAGCCAAGATACAACACACAGCACGCTGAAAAAATGCTCAAAAGTGAAGGAAACCCGCCGCCACCCCTCCTGAGCTGCTGTTGTCTTGATCTCTCGCTTGACAATGGCCGAGTTTGAGGTGCATTTGTATTTTATTTTAGGCGCCAAGTTTGAGGTGGTGTTCAGGCCATTTTATCAGTGCATCCAGCTAGATTTAATATTTACTTGGTGCTTTATTACATGGCTGGAGTGAGGCTCATAGTGTCCTGTCTACAGATCAACTTTTCCAGAAATTTAATGTTGTTTCTGTCTTAATCTCTTCAGTGGAGCCGTTTGAGTGTGTCCCCGAGTGCCAACACAGACAGCTTCTCAGGACGAATGCAAGATTGGTTATGAAATATTGCCCAACATTAAATGGCATCAGCTTGGTGAAGACCACCCTGGACAGACTACACAGTCCTTATGAGCCGCTGAGCCACACTCGGACACTCCAACGCTTTACCACTTTTAGAGTCACCAATCAAGTGGGCCTTTTTTTTAATATTTCATTTTATTTTATTTTTTGCCCTTGGCTGGCTTTCTCCTCCATATATATAATAATGATAAAAATAAATAAATCTACAGTCACCTCAACACCACAGGAACTGGTTACTGGTGTGTGTGTGTCCCTCTGGCAGCAACAGATACATCCATTGCCATTGTCATTGTCATTGCCATGCTCAAACCGGAAACAATTAAAGCTTCAAGTCATCTGCAAAGAACTGACGAGTAATTGACATTTGTTTTATTTGTTAGCTGTAGTAATATCTTGCAATATAGTGGACACATTGTAAGGCTTTATAAAGAGAGATGATTTAAGGCCTTTTTAAATATTGGAACTAGCTTTAGTAGATTTCTTCCAAATAACAGGAATTTGACTGGTGGTAATAGACAGTGAAAAGATCTCGTACAATTTCTTGGCACAGTTTTTTTTAGTGTTGGTGGCTGTAGAAAGCCCTGCCCCATTCCAGAAGACATATCCATGTTGTTCAGTGTTTGTAAAATGTGACTGACTGTAAAATGGATTTGGTGAAGGGATCCATCATGAATCTGATGTGGAAACTGTGGAAGTCCAGATGGTGTGGTGTAAACTGAGGCAAAGGATGCACCAAGGATGGGAGCCATATCTTTGTGATTGCAAACCAGGATCAGGTTATCAATGTTGCCAAGAGGACCAACTGAGGGACATCCAACTTGTGTGTGATGGCTAACCAAGGACCCAGCAGGACAGACTGTACCCTGGGGTACACCACTGAAGAGTACTAGTACGTACAAGTAGTACTGACTTACACTACACTACACTTACTAGTAGAGCCAGCAACTGAATGACTCAATGTTCTGTCATGCACAAAGTGAGTCAGTCTACTCATCCAGTTCAGTTTAGGACAAGTAACACAGAGCAGTTTGTTAAGCTTGTCAAGTAACATTGGATGGCAAACAGTACCATGTAGTGCTTTAGCTGAGTCAAACCAGATTACTACTATGTCTGTCCACTGTTGTTAATCCAGCGTCAGGCCAACACCGATAGTGACACCAGACACAGCCAACTCACACAGACCATCTCTCAAAAAGGAAAACAACTTGCCACCATGTTACACACACACATTTATTGAAAGGTGTTAAGGAAGGAAGGTACAAGATGAAAAAGATAGGCCTTGCCGCTGGACCCAGACCGAGACCCAGCTCATGGCACACCAATTACCACTGCACACATTATAACACACACACACACACACACACACACACAAAAACACATAACACTCATTCAAACTACAATAAAAACATACAAATAAGTTTATATCTTTCATTTTAATATATTTCGTTCATCATTATCTTGAGAAAAGGGGAAAAAAATATTCGCTTTCCCCAAGGCAAGGGAGAGGGAGAAGGAAGGAGGAGAGGGAGATATGGAGAAGGGAGAAAGGAAAGGAGAGAGAAGAATGGAGAAGAGAGAGAAGGAGAGAGAGAGAGAGAGAGAGAGAGACATCGCAATATTCACAAAAAACACACACAACATTCATCTGAAATGTAATAAAAACTAAGAAATTAATTTATACCTTTCATTTTTATAAATTTAGTAAAAAAAAAAAGGAAAATAAATATTTGCTCCCCCACAGGCTAGTCATCCTAATATATACTGAAACCCATTCAAAATACAATAAAAAAAAACATGCCAATAAATTCACAGCTTTAATTTCTTACATATTCAGTTTATCACTAGTAAAAAAAGGGAAAATAATATTTGTTACCCCGTTGTGAAGTCAGAAAGTGCGCCGTGTACTGCCCCCCCCCGAGTCCCAACCAGCAGCACCAGCAGCTCCACCAGGGCAGGACGTTCACCACACCGCCACAGCACCACAGCACCACACTCCCGCACCACAATGGCCATGGACAACCGCAGTGGAGGCATATTAGGGCTGGTGAACCCGTCCTATGGCGCCTCAGACCCCGGCATGAATGTTCCTCGTAAGTATAGCGGTGGTGGTGGTGGTGGTGGTGGTGCAGACAGCCTTGTGTTGCATTACGTAACATTGTATTGCCCCGCGGAGCTCACAGGGGGTAATGAGACATGGTGGGTGGTGTTAATTCCCAGGGGTACAATTTATACCCAGTGGTTGTTGTGAGAGGTGGAATTCACAACACACTGAAAGGTTATTAATATTTTTTTTGTCAGTGTCTTAATAATCACGTCCTGCTCCCCACCCCTAGGCTTCCCGGCTCACCCCCTTCACCCCTTAGCTTCCCGGCTCAACCCCCCCCACCCCATCTCCTCCACATAGGTCAGTGGTGGCACGTGTAGGAGAAAGCAAAGATGACGTGCGCATAGGAGATAGAAGGAGAACTGGATAATGAATGAGAGAAGGGAAACTGGATAATGAATGGAGGAAATGGAAATAACACAGGATGAATAGAAATAACACCAGAGAGAAGACTGGGGTTCATGTGTCACCACCTCCCCTCCCCTCCCTACACAACACCAGCCCCCACCACCACAGAAAACAGGGCTTTTGTCTAGGGAAAGCTAAAATGCACCAGTTTATAATAAAGAAATGTAAGGGAAAAATGCAACTATTAGGAAAATATATAGCTGAATAAAATGCCAGAATTAAATTAAATAAGTAAAAATGAAAACCTAAAGAATTATTTGACGATTAACTGTAAACTATCCAGCCAGACACTGCTTTGTTACTAATCCAACCTAACCTAACCTAACATCCTATTGGACCCCTATAGAAGTTGGTCTGTGATTTGTGGTGCTGTTGTGCGTCACTATCGGCCTGGATGGCTCTCATTTATATACACCACAAACCCCACAGTACCCACAATGCCATGCTAATTGCCGGCGTCGGAAAGTGCTGAAAAGCTGCCAGATTCGCCAGATAACTTAATTTAGCACATTCAACTCGGTATGCTGGAAAAAAAAATTTACGTCATATATGTGCTATCAAACTAAGTAATTAATTATTAGGAACATCTCTAATCAGCTTCACCAAGCACAGAGAACGTAATATGGCAAAACGAGCCAAAAATGCTTGGTTCATGGTCGCAGTTTTGGGACACTTCATCAGCTTGAGTGAATTACATTATTTTCAGTAAGCAAGCACATTTCATTGGTTCAAGTTAATTAATTAGCAATCAAATCCAGAAAATGTGACGAATATCAAATAAACACGATGTTTTGATGCAAAATCCTTGTATGACTTCAGTGAAAGATTGTCCGTTCCGTATGTAAACAACATCAAGCAGGTTTCTACCTGCTCCCCACCGGTTATAGGCAAACAGTTCAGGGTCTGGATGCGATGCTGACGGTCCTTTGCACCAATCTATGAAGTGCTTTGAGCAGATAGCATGGTCCTTGGTAGCTCTCCACGTCGGGCCTCGTTTACATCGTGTCTCCCATAATCTTCTTCGAGCCGCGTCTTTCTTCCTGGGAAACACAGTCCATCCTTTCACGCCTTGGTTTTTCTTTTTTGATATAGAATTGCAGTCAGCTACAGCACATGTATAAACCGGCATTCTGTTCCAGCTCTAAGAACACTCCACACTAGGGTGACCAGATTTCTGAGACAAATTCCGGGGACATTTTCAGTTCAGGGAGGTAAAACATGTAGTGTTTTGCACTGGAAAAACTAAAACGGGACACTATCCGTACCATTTCTAAACCAGCAATCAAAAGTTTCTCTCGCCTTATTTACCCAAGTTGCAAAGAAAAAAATCTTTACCTGATGAAATATCTGAGATCACGAACACCCATTAGCTGTTAAAATGTGTCCGCTATACACTTCACCGTCTTCACGGAAACTATATAAAAAACTAAGGCCTTCTCCTTATTCTTGACATTCTAAAAGAGTAATTATAAAAGGACATAATTATCTTAATCAAAAGGAGTAGTTTTTTTTTTTTTTACGCATCAAGTGATCTTTCAGTTACAGAGAACCGGGGACAGGACACTGAAATCGGGGACGTCTGGTCACCCTACTCCACACGAGCTTCCAAACAACCGTGAGCTGCGGGGTTGTTTTGGTGTTTTGAGAGGACTCGGTGTTCCTGAGTTCAGTTAGTCTTTTCGGTTTGATATGCCTTTGGCCACAAAAATGTTGCTCTACCAAGATTATTACAGAATGTATTCCTTTGTAATATTTAGAGGAGAAACAGTGCTCTCTGTTGAACTATATGAAAAAATGTTTCACACCAAATATGTAGTTGAGACTAGTAAAAAATGCAAGAGCATCGAAACCGCGACTGTGAGTATTAAGCTTATAATAACAGTTTTGTAGAGTGTGTATTACCAGATCATATGGATAATGTTAGGATAAACACTTGGAATTAATGTTTTGCAGTACAAAGACTCAATACCTCAAGATTTATTATGATATGAATTTTAGAATGTGTGTCGTGCGAGCTGGCTGGCTGTATACCGAGTCACGTATTAAAACAGCCAGCGATCAATGGCAACCCAGCAATATCCAACGTCGGGAATTAGTAGGGCATTGTGGGTCCTGTGGTTGAATAATTTTGTAGTTTTATTTAATTTTTTTTTATCTTTATTTATTTATTTTTGCTGTTTATGGTGATGAGGTGTACAGCACATTAGTTTGGTCCTATTTGTAGAAGTAAGAACAATGTGAATCTACTTGCCATATGTCAAAGATTGTTGGCTTGCTTTGAGATGTGTCACAGCAGCATCTCCAGTGTGGTGGCCAGACACTGCTGCATCACCTTAACAGCAGCATCACCTCACAGCTGCATCACCTCACTCACACACAGTCACACCACACACCTGTTGTTTGGACATAACCTAACCTTACAATTTGACGTAAACCTAACCTAACCTCAACCTTACAAATGTTCTCTTTAACCTAACCTAAGCTAACCATTCCCCCTTCCCCCCACAGTGACCTCCAAGCCAGGACTGTCACAGCTCTCCCCTTACCTGAATTTTGACCCGAGCTACCTGCAGACCACACAGCCGGAGTTCATTGCTCTGGAGGGACAGCCGCAGCGCAGGGGGAGATTTGAACTGGCCTTCTCACAGATTGGAGGTTAGAGAGAGAGAGAGGGAGAGAAGGGAGGAGGGAAAGAGAGAGAGAGAGAGAGAGAGAGAGAGAGGAGAGAGGAAGAGAGAGAGAGAGAGAGAAGGAAGAGAGAGAGAGAGAGAGAGAGAGAGAGAGAAGAGAGAGAGAGAGAGAGAGAGAGAGAGAGAGAGAGAGAGAGAGAGAGAGAGAGAGAGAGAGAGAGAGAGAGAGAGAGAGAGAGAGAGAGAGAGAGAGAGAGAGAGAGAGAGAGAGAGAGAGAGAGAGAGAGAGAGAGAGAGAGAGAGAGAGAGAGAGAGAGTTATCCACTGTTTTAACTTAACTTACTAGAGAGAGAGAGAGAGAGAGAGAGAATACTTTTGACATTCTATTCCAATTCTTGTTTATTTCTCCACCACCACCACCACCACCCCTAACCCCCCCTCCCCCATCTCCTGGTGCAGGGTCGTGTCTGTTGGGAGCAGGGCTGGGCGGTGGTCATGGGCTGTACCGAGGCCTGATGGAGACGGCTGCCTCAGGACACACTGGCAAGATCAGGAGGACCCAGTGAGTGTGTGTGTGTGTGTGTGTGTGTGTTAGCATGAAAATAGCGCTAAAAGACAGCAAGAGATGCAACATTGTGGTGAGAAAGAAGCTGAAGACAGTCAGTCAGAGGAGGGGAGTTGATGAGACGAAAAGCTTTTGATTCCACCCTATCTAACAAAACTGTGTGACTGGAACCCCCTCAAACATGCCAAGAGTACTCCATAGAGGGACGATTAAGGCCCTTGTATAGAGTCAGCAGTTGGAGGGGCGAGAAAAACTGTCATAAAAGTTGTTTTTAGCAAGAGATGAGATGTGAAGTTTGCAGTTAAGATGAGTGAAGGACAAACTGAGGAAATTCACTACTACTACTATTACTACTACCACTACTACTGCTCCCTGCCTACTGCTACATATCTCACTGTTTTAGCAAGAGATGAGATGTGAAGTTTTGCAGTTAAGATGAGTGAAGGACAGAGCGAGGATATTCAGTGTGGAAGAGGGAGACAGTTGAGTGTTGCTGGAAGGCTGTGTCCACTTGATACAGGGACGAAGTGAGATTTTGAGGCATTGAACACCACTAAGTTTTGAACAATAGAGTGACAGCATTAGCAGAAGATTAGAGATGAAGAGATTAAGAATGGCGTGTGAGGTCAGGAATATGAGTAGGGAGTTGGACCAGTTGTTGTAGGTCGTGGAGGATAGCAAAGTAGAAGGCTAGCTCACCAGGATAGCCAGTGAAGGGAGAGAAAAGTCAAAGCTGGTGGTGAACATTGAAATCTCAGTGAAAGGGATAGAGAGACAAAATTTGCTCCTCTTTGGAAATTAAATAGTCGAAGAATTTACTACAGTCAGGAGAGTTAGGGGAGAGATAGACAGCACAGATGAATTTAGTTAACGTGACTGTTGACTGGTGGAAGACTGGGAAGACTCAAGTTTGACCACGAGCAGGTTAAATCGTTGTGCACATAGACGCAACATCCAGCTGCTGTGAAAAATGAGAATAGAGAGTGTAGGAGGGAACAGAGAAGGGGCTCAGACTGATGTGTTTGGCAAAGAAGATGAGGTTTAGCAGAGGAGAGGTGTTACACAGACAAAATTTGAACCTAGGACTGCCAATGTATGTTGCAGAAGTTAATGAAGAAGTTACGGAAGTGTGTGTGTGTGTTTGTGTTTGTTTAGTTATAGCTACCACCACCACCACCAACAAGAACAACAACACAATAACCCACTCAAACCTGCCACAAACACACTCAAACCCACTGCAAACCTTCCAAACACACTCAAACACACTGCAAACCTTCCAAACACACTCATACCCATCCAAACCCACTCAAACCCAGTCAAACCCACTCAAACCTTCCAAACACACTCAAACACACTGCAAACCTTCCAAACACACTCAAACTCACACAAACACACTCAAACCCACACAAACCCACTCAAACCCATCCAAAACCCACTCAAACCCACTGCAAACCTTCCAAAACCCACTCAAACCCACCACAAACACACTCAAACCCACCTAAACCCACACAAACACTCAAACCCACTCAAACCCACCACAAACCCCATCCTAACCTAACCAAACCCCTTTAAAACCCCCACCCACAGACTTCTCAACTACATCATGAAACGCGGATCGGCCTCGGCAAACACACTCGGAGTCGTCGCCTTCATGTACTCTGGCCTGGGATGGCTAATCTACCACTTCCGAGGCAACCAAGAGGACCACGTGAACACAGTCTCGGCCGCTACCCTCACTGGCCTTCTCTACAAGTCAACAGCTGGGGTGAAAAAATGCGCAGCTGGAGGTCTTGTGGGGCTCGGATTGTCTTTGGCCTTTGTTGCATTTTCTTCCAGGGACAAGCTGCGCGATCAGTATGGACGTAATTTTTAGGTTCTTGTGTCTCTGTGTGTGTGTGTGTGTGTGTGTGTGTGTGGGGTAGAGAGAGAGAGAGAGGGGGTAGTGAGGTGAATTTGGAGAGCGGAAGAGGAAGGGATAGTGATGAGTGTAAATAAGAGAGAGAGAGAGAGAGAGAGAGTAGTGAGGTGAAATTGGAGAGAGAGAGAGAGAGATGGAAAGAGAAAGAGAAATAGAGATAAGAGTGTAAATGAGAGAGAGAGAGAGAGAGAGAGAGAGGTAATATATTTTCTATTTGTTTTGTGAGAAAGAAAAATGGAAAAAGTTATTATTTGTGTATATGAGAGAGAGAGAGAGAGTGAGTGAGTGACAGAGAGTGTGTGTGTGTGTTATTCAAATTTCTTGTCATATTTAAAAAGGAAAAAAATTCATTATTACTAGAAAATATTGTAGTAACCCCTCTCTCTCTCTCTCTCTCTCTCTCTCTCAGCTGTACATGTGTTTAGGAATGTATATACCAAATCTCTCCATTTATCCACAAAATGCATTAAAAAAAAACAGAAAAACGCATATTTTGAGTTTTGATGTAATGTTAAGTGTGTGTGTGTGTGTTTATTTGGTGGTGGTGGTGGTGGTTTTCTCTCTCTCTCTCTCCAAACTACTTTTTTTTTTTTTTTTTTTTCATTCCTCTCTCTCTCTCTTCCTTCTTTATTTTTGACCTTCCTCCTCCTCCTTATCTTATCCTCTCTCTTTTCTATTTCTTTCT
>NC_059256.1:5837133-5842133 GCF_017591435.1 Portunus trituberculatus | reverse complement strand
TCCTTATTTCTTGTTTTTCTTTGTATTTTTTTCATATTTTTATTACACAATTTTTTTCTTCTTCGCCTCTCGTTTTTTTTTTTAATCTTATTTTAAATTTATTATAGTTTAATGTATTCCGGGTCAGCATCTGATGTGGTAGCGGCCTTATAGAGAGATGGCTGTTTTAAAGCTTGTCTTCATTTTATATATCGATTTTGATTAGTTTATTTGTTATTTCATATATTTGTTAATTTATTTATCTACGGCTAACTCTTTTTCAGTCTCTCTCTCTCTCTCTCTCTCTCTCTCTCTCTCCAATGCAAGAGTTAACCAGTACTCTCAATCCTTCACCACTATTCTGTCCACCTCTCCAATGCAAGAGTTAACCAGTACTCTCAATCCTTCACCACTATTCTGTCCACCTCTCCAATGCAAGAGTTAACCAGTACTCTCAATCCTTCACCACTATTCTGTCCACCTCTCTAATGCAAGAGTTAACCAGTACTCTCAATCCTTCACCACTATTCTGTCCACCTCTAATGCAAGAGTTAACCAGTACTCTCAATCCTTCACCACTATTCTGTCCACCTCTCATGCAAGAGTTAACCAGTACTCTCAATCCTTCACCTATTCTGTCCACCTCTGCAAGAGTTAACCAGTACTCTCAATCCTTCACCACTATTCTGTCCACCTCCCTGATGCAAGAGTTAACCAGTACTCTCAATCCTTCACCACTATTCTGTCCACCTCTCCAGTGCAAGAGTTAACCAGTACTCTCAATCCTTCACCACTATTCTGTCCACCTCCCTGATGCAAGAGTTAACCAGTACTCTCAATCCTTCACCACTATTCTGTCCACCTCCTGATGCAAGAGTTAACCAGTACTCTCAATCCTTCACCACTATTCTGTCCACCTCCCTGATGCAAGAGTTAACCAGTACTCTCAATCCTTCACCACTATTCTGTCCACCTCCCTGATGCAAGAGTTAACCAGTACTCTCAATCCTTCACCACTATTCTGTCCACCTCCCTGATGCAAGAGTTAACCAGTACTCTCAATCCTTCACCACTATTCTGTCCACCTCCTGATGCAAGAGTTAACCAGTACTCTCAATCCTTCACCACTATTCTGTCCACCTCCCTGATGCAAGAGTTAACCAGTACTCTCAATCCTTCACCACTATTCTGTCCACCTCCTGATGCAAGAGTTAACCAGTACTCTCAATCCTTCACCACTATTCTGTCCACCTCCTGATGCAAGAGTTAACCAGTACTCTCAATCCTTCACCACTATTCTGTCCACCTCCCTGATGCAAGAGTTAACCAGTACTCTCAATCCTTCACCACTATTCTGTCCACCTCCCTGATGCAAGAGTTAACCAGTACTCTCAATCCTTCACCACTATTCTGTCCACCTCCCTGATGCAAGAGTTAACCAGTACTCTCAATCCTTCACCACTATTCTGTCCACCTCCCTGATGCAAGAGTTAACCAGTACTCTCAATCCTTCACCACTATTCTGTCCACCTCCTGATGCAAGAGTTAACCAGTACTCTCAATCCTTCACCACTATTCTGTCCACCTCCCTGATGCAAGAGTTAACCAGTACTCTCAATCCTTCACCACTATTCTGTCCACCTCCCTGATGCAAGAGTTAACCAGTACTCTCAATCCTTCACCACTATTCTGTCCACCTCCCTGATGCAAGAGTTAACCAGTACTCTCAATCCTTCACCACTATTCTGTCCACCTCCCTGATGCAAGAGTTAACCAGTACTCTCAATCCTTCACCACTATTCTGTCCACCTCCTGATGCAAGAGTTAACCAGTACTCTCAATCCTTCACCACTATTCTGTCCACCTCCCTGATGCAAGAGTTAACCAGTACTCTCAATCCTTCACCACTATTCTGTCCACCTCCTGATGCAAGAGTTAACCAGTACTCTCAATCCTTCACCACTATTCTGTCCACCTCCCTGATGCAAGAGTTAACCAGTACTCTCAATCCTTCACCACTATTCTGTCCACCTCCTGATGCAAGAGTTAACCAGTACTCTCAATCCTTCACCACTATTCTGTCCACCTCCCTGATGCAAGAGTTAACCAGTACTCTCAATCCTTCACCACTATTCTGTCCACCTCCCTGATGCAAGAGTTAACCAGTACTCTCAATCCTTCACCACTATTCTGTCCACCTCCCTGATGCAAGAGTTAACCAGTACTCTCAATCCTTCACCACTATTCTGTCCACCTCCTGATGCAAGAGTTAACCAGTACTCTCAATCCTTCACCACTATTCTGTCCACCTCCTGATGCAAGAGTTAACCAGTACTCTCAATCCTTCACCACTATTCTGTCCACCTCCCTGATGCAAGAGTTAACCAGTACTCTCAATCCTTCACCACTATTCTGTCCACCTCCCTGATGCAAGAGTTAACCAGTACTCTCAATCCTTCACCACTATTCTGTCCACCTCCTGATGCAAGAGTTAACCAGTACTCTCAATCCTTCACCACTATTCTGTCCACCTCCCTGATGCAAGAGTTAACCAGTACTCTCAATCCTTCACCACTATTCTGTCCACCTCCCTGATGCAAGAGTTAACCAGTACTCTCAATCCTTCACCACTATTCTGTCCACCTCCCTGATGCAAGAGTTAACCAGTACTCTCAATCCTTCACCACTATTCTGTCCACCTCCCTGATGCAAGAGTTAACCAGTACTCTCAATCCTTCACCACTATTCTGTCCACCTCCTGATGCAAGAGTTAACCAGTACTCTCAATCCTTCACCACTATTCTGTCCACCTCCCTGATGCAAGAGTTAACCAGTACTCTCAATCCTTCACCACTATTCTGTCCACCTCCCTGATGCAAGAGTTAACCAGTACTCTCAATCCTTCACCACTATTCTGTCCACCTCCCTGATGCAAGAGTTAACCAGTACTCTCAATCCTTCACCACTATTCTGTCCACCTCCTGATGCAAGAGTTAACCAGTACTCTCAATCCTTCACCACTATTCTGTCCACCTCCTGATGCAAGAGTTAACCAGTACTCTCAATCCTTCACCACTATTCTGTCCACCTCCTGATGCAAGAGTTAACCAGTACTCTCAATCCTTCACCACTATTCTGTCCACCTCCCTGATGCAAGAGTTAACCAGTACTCTCAATCCTTCACCACTATTCTGTCCACCTCCCTGATGCAAGAGTTAACCAGTACTCTCAATCCTTCACCACTATTCTGTCCACCTCCCTGATGCAAGAGTTAACCAGTACTCTCAATCCTTCACCACTATTCTGTCCACCTCCCTGATGCAAGAGTTAACCAGTACTCTCAATCCTTCACCACTATTCTGTCCACCTCCTGATGCAAGAGTTAACCAGTACTCTCAATCCTTCACCACTATTCTGTCCACCTCCCTGATGCAAGAGTTAACCAGTACTCTCAATCCTTCACCACTATTCTGTCCACCTCCTGATGCAAGAGTTAACCAGTACTCTCAATCCTTCACCACTATTCTGTCCACCTCCCTGATGCAAGAGTTAACCAGTACTCTCAATCCTTCACCACTATTCTGTCCACCTCCCTGATGCAAGAGTTAACCAGTACTCTCAATCCTTCACCACTATTCTGTCCACCTCCTGATGCAAGAGTTAACCAGTACTCTCAATCCTTCACCACTATTCTGTCCACCTCCCTGATGCAAGAGTTAACCAGTACTCTCAATCCTTCACCACTATTCTGTCCACCTCCTGATGCAAGAGTTAACCAGTACTCTCAATCCTTCACCACTATTCTGTCCACCTCCCTGATGCAAGAGTTAACCAGTACTCTCAATCCTTCACCACTATTCTGTCCACCTCCTGATGCAAGAGTTAACCAGTACTCTCAATCCTTCACCACTATTCTGTCCACCTCCCTGATGCAAGAGTTAACCAGTACTCTCAATCCTTCACCACTATTCTGTCCACCTCCCTGATGCAAGAGTTAACCAGTACTCTCAATCCTTCACCACTATTCTGTCCACCTCCCTGATGCAAGAGTTAACCAGTACTCTCAATCCTTCACCACTATTCTGTCCACCTCCCTGATGCAAGAGTTAACCAGTACTCTCAATCCTTCACCACTATTCTGTCCACCTCCCTGATGCAAGAGTTAACCAGTACTCTCAATCCTTCACCACTATTCTGTCCACCTCCTGATGCAAGAGTTAACCAGTACTCTCAATCCTTCACCACTATTCTGTCCACCTCCCTGATGCAAGAGTTAACCAGTACTCTCAATCCTTCACCACTATTCTGTCCACCTCCTGATGCAAGAGTTAACCAGTACTCTCAATCCTTCACCACTATTCTGTCCACCTCCTGATGCAAGAGTTAACCAGTACTCTCAATCCTTCACCACTATTCTGTCCACCTCCCTGATGCAAGAGTTAACCAGTACTCTCAATCCTTCACCACTATTCTGTCCACCTCCCTGATGCAAGAGTTAACCAGTACTCTCAATCCTTCACCACTATTCTGTCCACCTCCCTGATGCAAGAGTTAACCAGTACTCTCAATCCTTCACCACTATTCTGTCCACCTCCTGATGCAAGAGTTAACCAGTACTCTCAATCCTTCACCACTATTCTGTCCACCTCCTGATGCAAGAGTTAACCAGTACTCTCAATCCTTCACCACTATTCTGTCCACCTCCTGATGCAAGAGTTAACCAGTACTCTCAATCCTTCACCACTATTCTGTCCACCTCCCTGATGCAAGAGTTAACCAGTACTCTCAATCCTTCACCACTATTCTGTCCACCTCCCTGATGCAAGAGTTAACCAGTACTCTCAATCCTTCACCACTATTCTGTCCACCTCCCTGATGCAAGAGTTAACCAGTACTCTCAATCCTTCACCACTATTCTGTCCACCTCCCTGATGCAAGAGTTAACCAGTACTCTCAATCCTTCACCACTATTCTGTCCACCTCCCTGATGCAAGAGTTAACCAGTACTCTCAATCCTTCAC
>NC_059256.1:5824633-5832133 GCF_017591435.1 Portunus trituberculatus | reverse complement strand
TGCTGCCTGTCAAACTATCCCTGGAACCTTCAAAACACCCATAACTTCCACTGCTGCCTGTCAAACTATCCCTGGAACCTTCAAAACACCCATAACTTCCACTGCAGCCTGTCAAACAACCAGGCCCCTGAAAAACACCCTTCAAAACACCCCTATAAACTCTTCTCGAGCCAGCCAGCACCCACATCACTCACCACCAAATGAATACCTGAAAACCCTTTAAAAAAAAACAAATAATGGGGTTTGAAGATTTCCTGGCAGAGAGTTAAGGTTCTAGAGACTCCCTCACTGGCTTAGAACCCTCACAATCTCGGTATGGCGGTTCTAAGAGGGTTCGGGAAAGCCACTAGCCTTCGTCCTAGCTATTTACTTTTGTTGGCCAGCTTGCAACGGAACGATCGCTGTTTGGCCATGATGGTTGGGAGTCCTGGCTTGGCACGGCTGCAGACTGGGAGGTTCTGGGTCAGCACCTCCCCACCGTCCACCTCTGTTTGGGGTATGTTAGGTTAGGTTAGGTTATAGTGTGTGTGTTTGTGTTTAGGGGTTTGTGTGTGTTTGGGGTGTTTTTGTGTGTGTTTGGGGTGTTTTTGTGTGTTTTGTGTGTTTTGGAGTGTTTTTGTGTGTTTTTGTGTGTTTTTGGGTGTTTTTGTGTGTTTTGGCTGGTTGTGTGTGTTTGGGGTGTTTTGTGTGTTTTGGAGTGTTTTGGGGTGTTTGTGTGTGTTTGTGGTGTTTTGTGTGTGTTTTGTGTGTGTGTGTGTGTGTGTGTGTGTGTGTGTGTGTGTGTGTGTGTGTGTGTGTGTGTGTGTGTGTGTGTGGACCTCCTCATTGTCCACCTCTGTTTGGGTTAGGTTAGGTTAGGTTATAGTGTGTGTGTGTGTGTGTGTGTGTTTCAATTGCTATTTCTAAACACACCAACGCACAAACAAACACAGGCAAGTAATTAAATACAATCGTGCATTTTTAAAACAACAAAAAAAAATGCAAAAAATGAAACAAATAAATGAAGAAATTGAAAAAAACGGTAATAAAACTTCAATTTATATCAATGAAAAAACACAACACACACACACACACACACACACACACACACACACACACACACACACACACAGTTACATAACCACAAACCATTACTAGCTGTGGTTAGAAAAAGAAAGCACACACACACACACACACACACACACACACACACACACACACACACACGGGGCGCCTCGACAACCATACTTACTGAAAAAACATCCCAATGGTTCTTAGCGATAAACAAACGCACTCCCTCTCTCTCGTTCAGTACTTGATGCTGCAATCTGCGAACCAAACACACACAGGGTATTAGGACACACACACGCACACACACACACACACACACACACACAGTCCCGGCGTCACAGTTGATTTATCTGTTACGAAAGACTCTCTCTCTCTCTCTCTCTCTCTCACTTTTCATATCAAACTTAAGATTTATCAAAGCAAATAAATAATAATAATAATAATAATAATAATAATAATAATAATAATAATACATACATACATACATACACACACAAAATAAATAGGAAATAATAATGATAATTTTAAAAAAGATTAATTTATACAGAGAAGTTTTTATACATTGAGGACGTGTGTGTGTGTGTGTGTGTGTGTGTGTGTGTGTGTGTGTGTGTGTGTGTGTGTGTGTGTGTGTGATTGCTTACCATTTCCTTGATTGTTGGCAGTAGTAGTAGTAGTAGTAGTAGTAGTAGTAGTAGTAGTAGTAGTAGTAGTAGTAGTCATAATAGTAGTGGTGGTGGTGGTGGTGGTGTTGTTGTTGCTACTGCTACTACTACTACTACTACTACTACTGCTACTACTACTACTACTACTACTACTACTACTACTACAAAAAAACAACAAAAACAACAACAACAATTACCACCAACTGAGAGAGAGAGAGAGAGAGAGAGAGAGAGAGAGAGAGAGAGAGAGAGAGAGAGAGAGAGAGAGAGAGAGAAGCACCCCAAGAAGGCCACAAGACTCAAAACATCAACAAAAACACTGAAAAAACCAACAAAATCACACTTTCCGAGCCACCACCATCACCACCTGGCCCAATACTCACCCTTCTCAGTGGGCGAGGCGAGGGTGAGGGAGGACATGGAGGAGGAGAGGTTGACAGAGGCCACAGACAGCATGGAGGGGTACTGTGCTAATTCCATCTCTGAAGTCTCGTCTCCATCGGCAGGCAGGGCTGTCTCCACCATTGCTTCCAGACAGTTTACAAATAGCTCTGCGTTGTCAGCCGTGCAATTGTTCTGTTTGGGGTTACGTTTGGTTAGGTTAGGTTAGTGTGTGTGTGTGTGTGTGTGTGTATGTGTGGTATTTTTCTCATTTTTCAGTGTACGTGTGTTCCAACTATCACTGGTGCTTTGTAAACCCTCTTCAAAACGCCTGTGACTTCCAAACTATCCTTGGTGCCTTGAAAAACACCTATAATTTCCACTGCAGCCTGTCAAACTATTAGAACCTTGAAAAACACCAATAACTTCCACTGCAGCCTGTCAAACTGTCCCTGGAACCTTGAAAAACACCATTAACTTCCACTGCAACCTGTCAAACTATTAGAACCTTGAAAAACACCAATAACTTCCACTGCAGCCTGTCAAAACTACTAGAACCTTGAAAAACACCAATAACTTCCACTGCACCCTGTCAAAACTACTAGAACCTTGAAAAAACACCAATAACTTCCACTGCAGCCTGCCAAACTATTAGAACCTTGAAAAACACCAATAACTTCCACTGCAGCCTGTCAAACTATTAGAACCTTGAAAAACACCAATAACTTCCACTGCAGCCTGTCAAATTATCCCTGGAACCTTGAAAACACCAATAACTTCCACTGCAGCCTGTCAAACTATCCCTGGAACCTTGAAAAACACCAATAACTTCCACTGCAGCCTGTCAAACTATAGAACCCTGAACCTTGAAAACACCAATAACTTCCACTGCAGCCTGTCAAACTGTCCCTGGAACCTTGAAAAACACCAATAACTTCCACTGCAGCCTGTCAAACTATTAGAACCTTGAAAAACACCAATAACTTCCACTGCACCCTGTCAAAACTATCAGAACCTTGAAAAACACCAATAACTTCCACTGCAGCCTGTCAAACTATATGAACCTTGAAAAACACCAATAACTTCCACTGCAGCCTGTCAAACTGTCCCTGGAACCTTGAAAAACACCAATAACTTCCACTGCAGCCTGTCAAAACTATTAGAACCTTGAAAAACACCAATAACTTCCACTGCAGCCTGCCAAACTATATGAACCTTGAAAAACACCAATAACGTCCACTGCAGCTTATCAAACACCCTTGAAAAACACCAATAACCCCTTTCAAAACACCCTTGAAAGCCCCACAACACCACAACACACACACAGACACACACACAGACCTTGGTAAATGGTCCTGCAAATCGCCACAGCCCACCAAAACCCCAGCTCTGTAATTGGTGAAGCTGTTGGTGCCCCTGCTCTTCACAAGCCACCATATTCTGAATGATTGACTGCACAGCGCTCAGAATCACTCCATCGTGACACAGCGACAACACCGACGTGATTTTGGCGTCCAGGAGTGGATGGCTGCATTGGGGTGGGAGAATATTGCCGTTAGTTTAAGAATTGTTGTGTTTTTTTGGATTTTTAATGGTGTTTAAGAGGATGTGGATTTTTTAAAAGGGTTTCTAATGGTGTTTTAACAGGAAATGGACGGTTTTAAGGGTTTCTAATGGTGGTGAAGTGTTTGTAATGGTGTTTAAGAAATGTTGAAAGTTTCTAAGGGTTTCTAATGGTGTTTACAGGTTTCTAATGGTGTTTAAGGGAAAATGTTGATGGTTTTAAGGGTTTTTAATGGTGTTTTAAGAATTGTGTGGGTTTTTGGTGTTTTTAATGGTGTTTAAGAGGATATGGATGGTTTAAAGGGTTTCTAATGGTGTTTTAACAGGAAATGGATGGTTTGAAGGGTTTTTAATGGTGGTGAAGTGTTTGTAATGGTGTTTTAAGAAATCTAGACAGTATAAAAGCATTTGTAATGGTGTTTAAGAAATGGTGAAAGTTTTTAAGGGTTTCTAATGGTGTTTACAGGTTTCTAATGGTGTTTAAGGGAAAATGTTGATGGTTTTAAAGGTTTTTAATGGTGTTTTAAGAATTGTGTGGGTTTTTGGTGTTTTTAATGGTGTTTAAGAGGATATGGATGGTTTAAAGGGTTTCTAATGGTGTTTTAACAGGAAATGGATGGTTTTAAGGGTTTTTAATGGTGGTGAAGTGTTTGTAATGGTGTTTAAGAAATGTTGAAAGTTTCTAAGGGTTTCTAATGGTGTTTACAGGTTTCTAATGGTGTTTAAGGGAAAATGTTGATGGTTTTAAGGGTTTTTAATGGGGTTTTAAGAATTGTGTGGGTTTTTGGGTGTTTTAAATGGTGTTTAATAGGAAATATTGATGGTTTAATGGTTTCTAATGGTGTTTAAACAGGAAATGGATGGTTTGAAGGGTTTCTAATGGTGTTTAAGAAATGTAGACAGTGTAAAAGCGTTTGTAATGGTGTTTAAGAAATGTTGAAAGTTTTTAAGGGTTTCTAATGGTGTTTAAGGGAAAATGTTGATGGTTTTAAGGGTTTTTAATGGTGTTTTAAGAATTGTGTGGGTTTTTGGGTGTTTTTAATGGTGTTTAAGAGGAAATATTGATGGTTTAAGGGTTTCTAATGGTGTTTAAGAAATGTTGACAGTTTTTAAGGGTTTCTAATGGTGTTTAGGGGTTTCTAATGGTGTTTAAGAGGAAATATTGATGGTTTAAGGGGTTTTCTAATTAAATTATGTTCCAGGTGAATTAGAAGGAAGAGAGAGAGAGAGAGAGAGAGAGAGAGAGAGAGAGAGAGAGAGAGAGAGAGAGAGAAGAGAATGAATAAATTGAATAAATAATCTCTCTCTCTCTCTCTCTCTCTCTCACACACAAGACAAACAAACACCTTCTCTCTCTCTAACACACAAGACAAACACCTCTCTCTCTCTCTCTCTCTCACACACAAGACAAACACCTCTCTCTCTCTCACACAAGACAAACACACCCCTCTCTCTCTGTCTCTTTCTCTCTCACTCCATCCAACACCACACAAACACCCCACACTCTCTCACCCCACCCACCCCTACCCCAAAACCCCCCATACTTACATGACAGGAAAAACCCTAGGAAACACCACAGACGCCTCGGCCAAATATTCGTACAGGACGCGCATTTCATTCTCATCCGTCGTATACTTCACCAGAGTGGCCAGAACTGTCAACACCAAGGCCTGTGTTGAGTACTCTGTCAACACCTCGGGATCCAAAAGAATGTTGTTCTCATTACTGACGCTAATCCTTGCCCCGCGGTCCTTCGGAGGCGGGGAAATGTCGCCCTGTTCGGAGTAAAGGGGTTCAGATTAACTTGTGAGGATTAAGTGTGTTTTGGAAGGTTAAGAGTAGGATTAAGTGTGTTTTGGAAGGTTAAGAGTAGGATTTAGTGTTTTTTGGAAGGTTAAGAGTAGGATTTAGTGTGTTTTGGAAGGTTAAGAGTAGGATTGAGTGTTTTGGAAGGTTAAGAGTAGGATTGAGTGTGTTTTGGAAGGTTAAGAGTAGGATTTAGTGTTTTGGAAGGTTAAGAGTAGGATTGAGTGTGTTTTGGAAGGTTAAAAGTAGGATTTTGTGTTTTGGAAGGTTGAGAGCAGGATTAAGTGTGTTTTGGAAGGTTAAGAGTAGGATTGAGTGTTTTTTGTAAGGTTAAGAGTAGGATTGAGTGTGTTTTGGAAGGTTAAGAGTAGGATTGAGTGTGTTTTGGAAGGTTAAGAGTAGGATTGAGTGTGTTTTGGAAGGTTAAGAGTAGGATTGAGTGTGTTTTGGAAGGTTAAGAGTAGGATTTAGTATGTTTTGGAAGGTTCAGAGTAGGATTAAGTGTGTTTTGGAAGATTAAGAGTAGGATTGAGTGTGTTTTGGAACGTTAAAAGTAGGATTTTGTGTTTTGGAAGGTTGAGAGCAGGATTAAGTGTTTTGGAAGGTTAAGAGTAGGATTGAGTGTGTTTTGGAAGGTTAAGAGTAGGATTAAGTGTTTTTTGGAAGGTTAAGAGTAAGATTTAGAGTGTTTTGTAAGGTTAAGAGTAGGATTGAGTGTGTTTTGGAAGGTTAAGAGTAGGATTAAGTGTGTTTTGGAAGGTTAAGAGTAGGATTGAGTTTTTTGGAAGGTTAAGAGTAAGATTTAGTGTGTTTTGGAAGGTTAAGAGTAGGATTAAGTGTGTTTTGGAAGGTTGAGAGCAGGATTAAGTGTGTTTTGTAAGGTTAAGAGTAGGATTTAGTGTTTTGTAAGGTCAAGATGAAGATTAAGTGTGTTTGTAAGATTACGATCAAGATTAAGGTCGCTTTCACACGAGCGTTTCCATACGTGTGTTTGGGTGCGCTGCGTTCTGACTTAGAATGGAGTTCAATAGGACCTTTCTTTCACACGATGCGTTTTGTGGACGTTTAGCGCAGCACAAACGCAGAGCCAGCAAGAACGCCTCCGTTTTTCCTGACACACACGTCCTTGGTGGCTACAAGTGGCGGTGAGAGCTTTCACACGAACGCTGTAGAACGCACGCACTAATGCTTCAACCCACTGGCTGCTGCTTCAGGTGGGGTGGCTGGCCTGTGTTGGTTGTTTGAATGACTGCACAAAAACACAGCGTTCTTCCGTGCAGCCTCCATCTTCACCTAATAGTGGATGACTCAAAGGAAGGTTCAGGCAGGAGCGCTCACCACAGGGCAGTGGCAGAGACATGCTGGGCAGTCAAACGCGAACGCATGGCAAACGCGTGTACAAATAGCCGATGCGTTTTTGTCCGTCCGTTCGACACGCGCATAGAAACACTTGTGTGAAAGCAGTCTAAGTGTGTTTTTAAGATTTAAGAGCAAGATTAAGTGTGTTTTAAGATTACGATCAAGACTACGTGTGTTTTAAGATTAAGATGAAGATTACAGTGTGTTTTTAAGACTGATATGAAGATTTTACAGCCAGAAATGTGTTTTAAGATTAAGAACAAGATTAGGTGTGTATTTTAAGACTTAATACGAAGATTTTGAACAAGCGTGTGGAAGGAATGTTAAAAGTGCGCACAAACAGGCAGGAAATAAGTCACGGGAGGGAATGTGGAAAAGGAATGTTACCCTGTTGGAAATGTGAAAGCTGTGTTGTTTGTCTTGCTGTGGTGGACTCGGCAAGCATTTACGTGGACACTAGTGGGTGGAGGTGTAGGAAAAAGTGGACCATGTATCAGAGGGGCATAGAACACATGGAAATCTCATCAAAGCAGCAAAGAGAAAAGGAAAAATTGACAAAGTAGAAATTAGTGCATAGAATTGGTGCACAGAGAGATTAAATGATCAAAATATACGTAAATCTTTCAAAATATTAACACTGACATTGAAACGTATAAATTGGTGCATAGAATTGGTG
>NC_059256.1:5807133-5819633 GCF_017591435.1 Portunus trituberculatus | reverse complement strand
CCACTGCAGCCTGTCAAACTGTCCCTGGAACCTTCAAAACACCAATAAGTGAAACAGACATTTAAAAACACAGGTTGACTTAGAGAGAGAGAGAGAGAGAGAGAGAGAGAGAGAGAGAGAGAGAGAGAGAGAGAGAGAGAGAGAGAGAGAGAGAGAGAGAGAGAGAGAGACACCACCACATAAACTATGTCTACCACGACAACAAACGCACACACACACACACACACACACACACCCACACAGGACAACATCCTAAGCTGGACAAGGCTACACATTGAACTACACACACACACACACACACACACACACGCACTACAGCACACATGAACAACGACAGGGTATATGTGTGTGTGTGTGTGTGTGTGTGTGTGTGTGTGTGTGGACATTAATCTTAATTAGTTTAGACAAACACACAGACTGACATGGACACACACACACACACACACACACACACACACGCACACACACACACACACAGTCGTTCATCATGTGTATACTGTAGTATGTGTGTGTGTGTGTGTGTGTGTTGGGGGAATTTGAGTGTGTTTGGGTGTGTTTTGAGTGTGTTTTGTGGGATTTGAGTGTGTTTGGGTGTGTTTTAGGGGATTTGAGTGTGTTTGGGTGTGTTTTAAGGGATTTAAGTGTATTTGGGTGTGTTTTGAGTGTGCTTTAGGGGGGATTTGAGTGTGTTTGGGTGTGTTTTGAGTGCGTTTGGTGTGTTTTGTGGGATTACAGTGTATTTGGGTGTGTTTTGAGTGCGTTGGGTGTGTTTTGAGTGCGTTTGGTGTGTTTTGAGTGCGTTTCGTGTGTTTTGAGTGCATTTGGTGTATTTTGAGTGCGTTTGGTGTGTTTTGAGTGCGTTTGGTGTGTTTTGAATGTTTGAGCCAAGTGTTTTGAGTTTAATTGAGTGTGTTTTGCTGTTTTTTGAGTGTGTGAGCGTGTGTGTATCTAAACAGTATACCATCACAAAAACACACGCACACACACACACACACACACACACACACACACCTGCGTTATGCATAAGGTGTCGACAGAATCCCATGGCTTATTGTGTTTCCTGTTAGCCGGAACAGAGGTCGGGGGGAGAGGGGGGTCCTTGGTGATCGTAGGGGGCGGCCGGGGGTCACCAATCACCCCTAGAGGACCCCCCCAGGCCCCCACGGTGCTGATATTGGTGTTGCTGACGCTGGCACCTGGCAATGCTGAAGTCAGTGTGGTGTTGATGCTGGTGTTAAGATTTGCCACGCCATTTCCTGCGCTGCCCACAGGGATGGTCGCCGCACTGCCCAGGCTGCCCAGGGTAATGGTGCTTGCGGTGGAGGAGTTAGCCTGGGGTCGGAAGATTAGGTTAGGTAAAGTTTCGAGTGTTTTAAGTGTGTTTTTGGTGTGTTTTTGGTGTGTTTTGAGTGTTTTTGGAGTGTTTTTGGGTGTTTTGGGGTGTTTTTGGGTGTTTTGGTGTGTTTTGGGATGTTTTGGGGGTGTTTTGAGTGTTTTGGGGTAGTTTATGGTGTTTTGGGGTGTTTTGGGTAGTTATGGTGTTTTGGGGTTTTGGTGTGTTTTGGTGTGTTTTGGTGTGTTTTGGGTGTGTTTTGGGGGTTTGGGGTTTTGTGTTTTGAGGTGTTTTGGGTGTGTTTTGCGATGTTTTGGGTGTGTTTGGGCAAGTTTTGGGATTTTGTGGGTAAGTTTGGGGTGTTTTGAGATGTTTTGGTGTGTTTGGGGTGTTTGGTGAGTTTGGTGTGTTTTGGGTGTTTTGGGGTGTTTGGTGAGTTTTGAGTGTTTTAGGGGTGTTTGGTGTGTTTTGGGTGTTTTGTGTGTGTTTTGGTGTGTTGTGCCCACAGGATGGTGTTGCCCAGGCTGTCCAGGTAATGGTGCTTGGTGGAGGAGTTAGCCTGGGGTCGGAAGATTAGGTTAGGTAAAGTTAGTGTTTAAGTGTGTTTTGGGGTGTTTTGGTGTTTTGGGTGTTTTGAGTGTTTTGGGGTAGTTTTGGTGTGTTAGTGTGTTTTGGTGTGTTTGTGTGTTTTGGGGTGTTTTGAGTGTTTTTGGGTAGTTTTGGTGTGTTTTGAGGTGTTTTGGGTGTTTTGTGTGTTTTGGGGTATTTTGGTGTGTTTTGGTGTGTGTTGGTGTTTTGGGTGTGTTTTGTGTTTGGTGTGTTTTGGGTGTTTTTGTGTGAGTGTTTTGGTGTGTTTGGGTAGTTTGGGGTTTTGGTGTGTTTTGGGTATTTTGGGGGTGTTTTGTGTGTGTTTTGGTGTGTTGGTGTGTTTTGGTGTGTTTTTGGTGTATTTTGAGATGTTTTGAGGTGTTTGGAGTGAGTTTTGGGTGTGTTTTGAGTAAGTTTTGAGTGTGTGTGTGTGTGTGTGTGTGTGTGTGTGTCATCAAAAGTTTACACAAAATTATATATAACATTTTCAAGTATTAGAAAACATTAGGGCACACACACACACACACACACACACACACACACACACACACACACACACACACACAATACTCCCTAAACTCCCTGACGGAAACGACGACCCTGGGGAATGAATTGGATTTCCTGGAGAAGATGCCCCTGTATTGCCAACCCCAGTAACACCACCAATCACTGAGGTCTGTGAGGGGGCGCTGGGGGCAGTCACACCCCCCATGCCACCCCCAACCTGACCAGAGGGGGCTGTGTTCCCTGTAAGGTTGAGATGAAGACTAACAGCGAAGGTGTCGGAGGAAGCGGATTTGGAGAGGTTGCGAGCGACGGAATATTTGAGGTGGCATCGTGACCTGACCTCCTCGGAAACGGACACAAGGGCGGCCAGGTACGCGACGCTCTCTGGGGTCACCTGTGGGGGCGGAATGTGGGTTAGTGCGTGTGTGTGTGTGTGTGTTTTTTTCAAGATAGTCTATAATTTTGGTGATAATCTTAAAAAAATGTGTTTTAGAGAGAGAGAGAGAGAGAGAGAGAGAGAGAGAGAGAGAGAGAATTTTACTATAACAACACAAAATAACACGAAAAAATACCAAAATTTAAAAAAATTAATAAAACAGACAAAACTAAAAAAATAAATCAAACAAAACAGAAAAACACCAAAAAACAAAAATAATAAATAATAATAATAATAATAATAAAACCAAAAAACACCAAAACACCAAAACACACACCCAAAACCCCCAAAACACCCAAAAAACACCAAAAACACCCAAAAACCTCCAAAATAGACACACCTCAAACTTATCCCTCTTGTGTGGTTTGGTGAAAAAAAAAACCAAAAACCCAAAACACCCCAATAAAAACAACACCCAAAAACACCAAAACCTCAAAAAACACCAAAAAACACCAAAAAATCCCCAAAACACCCCAATAAAACAAAACACCAAAAAACACCAAAACCCCAAAAACACCCCAAAACAAAAAACACCCAAAACAACACACAAAACACAAAACACCCAAAACACCCCAAAACAGAAAAAAACAAACACACAAAAAACACAAAACACCCAAAACACCCCAAAAACAGAAAACAAAACACCAAAACCAAAACACCAAAACACCCAAAACACCCCAAACACCCAAAGAGACGCACCTCAAACTTATCCCTCTTGTGTGGTTTGGCAACAATGGAGAGCAGTGTGACCAATACCCTGGAGGTGCGGGACACAGTGGTGGGGGCCGGGTGACGCAGCCCCTTCAGTAGGTGTCCCACGATGGCAAAGTGGAAGTTACCTGCGGAAGTTAGTTAGGAACGGTGAAGTTAGGAACGGTACATAGAGGAATTAGGAAGTTTGAAGTTATGAAAGGTAGAGAGAGAAAGAAGTTAGGAAGGGTGGAGAGAGAAGTTAGGAACAGTTAGGAACGGTGAAGTTAGGAACGGTACACAGGAGTTAGGAAGTTTGAAGTTATGAAAGGTAGAGAATGAAAAGATAAGTTAGGAAGGGTGGAGAGAGAAGTTAGGAACGGTACACAGGAGTTAGGAAGGTTGGAGAGAAGTTATGAAAGGTAGAGAGAGAAAGAAGTTAGGAAGGCTGGAGAGAGAAGTTAGGAACAGTTAGGAACAGTGAAGTTAGGAACGGTACATAGAGGAATTAGGAAGGTTGAAGTTATGAAAGGTAGAGAATGAAAAGAGAAGTTAGGAACAGTTAGGTACGGTGAAGTTAGGAACGGTACACAGGAGTTAGGAAGTTTGAAGTTATGAAAGGTAGAGAATGAAAAGAGAAGTTAGGAAGACTGGAGAGAGAAGTTAGGAACAGTTAGGAACGGTGAAGTTAGGAACGGTACACAGGAGTTAGGAAGTTTGAAGTTATGAAAGGTAGAGAATGAAAAGATAAGTTAGGAAGGGTGGAGAGAGAAGTTAGGAACGGTGCACAGGAGTTAGGAAGTTTGAAGTTATGAAAGGTAGAGAATGAAAAGATAAGTTAGGAAGGGTGGAGAGAGAAGTTAGGAACGGTACACAGGAGTTAGGAAGTTTGAAGTTATGAAAGGTAGAGAATGAAAAGAGAAGTTAGGAACAGTTAGGAACGGTGAAGTTAGGAACGGTACATAGAGGAATTAGGAAGGTTGAAGTTATGAAAGGTAGAGAATGAAAAGAGAAGTTAGGAAGGCTGGAGAGAGAAGTTAGGAACAGTTAGGAACGGTGAAGTAAGGAACGGTACACAGGAGTTAGGAAGGTTGGAGAGAAGTTATGAAAGGTAGAGAATGAAAAGAGAAGTTAGGAACAGTTAGGAACGGTGAAGTTAGGAACGGTACATAGAGGAATTAGGAAGGTTGAAGTTATGAAAGGTAGAGAATGAAAAGAGAAGTTAGGAAGGCTGGAGAGAGAAGTTAGGCACAGTTAGGAACGGTGAAGTTAGGAACGGTACACAGGAGTTAGGAAGTTTGAAGTTATGAAAGGTAGAGAATGAAAAGATAAGTTAGGAAGGGTGGAGAGAGAAGTTAGGAACGGTACACAGGAGTTAGGAAGGTTGGAGAGAAGTTATGAAAGGTAGAGAGAGAAAGAAGTTAGGAAGGCTGGAGAGAGAAGTTAGGAACAGTTAGGAACAGTGAAGTTAGGAACGGTACATAGAGGAATTAGGAAGGTTGAAGTTATGAAAGGTAGAGAATGAAAAGAGAAGTTAGGAACAGTTAGGAGACGGTGAAGTTAGGAACGGTACACAGGAGTTAGGAAGTTTGAAGTTATGAAAGGTAGAGAATGAAAAGAGAAGTTAGGAAGACTGGAGAGAGAAGTTAGGAACAGTTAGGAACGGTGAAGTTAGGAACGGTACACAGGAGTTAGGAAGTTTGAAGTTATGAAAGGTAGAGAGAGAAAGAAGTTAGGAAGGGTGGAGAGAGAAGTTAGGAACGGTGCACAGGAGTTAGGAAGTTTGAAGTTATGAAAGGTAGAGAGAGAAATAAGTTAGGAAGGGTGGAGAGAGAAGTTAGGAACGGTACACAGGAGTTAGGAAGTTTGAAGTTATGAAAGGTAGAGAATGAAAAGAGAAGTTAGGAACGGTGAAGTTAGGAACGGTACATAGAGGAATTAGGAAGGTTGAAGTTATGAAAGGTAGAGAATGAAAAGAGAAGTTAGGAAGGCTGGAGAGAGAAGTTAGGAACAGTTAGGAACGGTGAAGTTAGGAACGGTACACAGGAGTTAGGAAGGTTGGAGAGAAGTTATGAAAGGTAGAGAATGAAAAGAGAAGTTAGGAACAGTTAGGAACGGTGAAGTTAGGAACGGTACATAGAGGAATTAGGAAGGTTGAAGTTATGAAAGGTAGAGAATGAAAAGAGAAGTTAGGAAGGCTGGAGAGAGAAGTTAGGCACAGTTAGGAACGGTGAAGTTAGGAACGGTACACAGGAGTTAGGAAGTTTGAAGTTATGAAAGGTAGAGAATGAAAAGATAAGTTAGGAAGGGTGGAGAGAGAAGTTAGGAACGGTGCACAGGAGTTAGGAAGTTTGAAGTTATGAAAGGTAGAGAATGAAAAGATAAGTTATGAAGGGTGGAGAGAGAAGTTAGGAACGGTACACAGGAGTTAGGAAATTTGAAGTTATGAAAGGTAGAGAATGAAAAGATAAGTTAGGAAGGGTGGAGAGAGAAGTTAGGAACGGTACACAGGAGTTAGGAAGTTTGAAGTTATGAAAGGTAGAGAATGAAAAGATAAGTTAGGAAGGGTGGAGAGAGAAGTTAGGAACGGTACACAGGAGTTAGGAAGGTTGGAGAGAAGTTATGAAAGGTAGAGAGAGAAAGAAGTTAGGAAGGCTGGAGAGAGAAGTTAGGAACAGTTAGGAACAGTGAAGTTAGGAACGGTACATAGAGGAATTAGGAAGGTTGAAGTTATGAAAGGTAGAGAATGAAAAGAGAAGTTAGGAAGGCTGGAGAGAGAAGTTAGGAACAGTTAGGAACGGTGAAGTTAGGAACGGTACACAGGAGTTAGGAAGTTTGGAGAAGTTATGAAAGGTAGAGAATGAAAAGAGAAGTTAGGAAGGCTGGAGAAAAAAGTTAGGAAGGGTGGAGAGAGAAGTTAGGAACAGTGGAGGGAACAGTTAGGAACGGTACACAGGAGTCAGGAAGGTTGGAGAGAAGTTATGAAAGGTAGAGAGAGAAAGAAGTTAGGAAGGGTGGAGAGAGAAGTTAGGAAGGGTGGAGAGAGAAGTTAGGAAGGGTGGAGAGAGAAGTTAGGAAGGGTGGAGAGAAGTTAGGAACAGTGGAGAGAGAAGTTAGGAACGGTGGAGAGAGAAGTTAGGAAGGGTGGAGAGAGAAGTTAGGAACGGTGGAGAGAGAAGTTAGGTAGGATGGAGAGAGAAGTTAGGAACAGTGGAGAGAGAAGTTAGGAACAGTGGAGAGAAAAGTTAGGAACAGTGGAGAGAGGAGTGTTAAGAGTGATTTCATCTATTTATCATTACTACTACTACTACTACTACTACTACTACTACTCTCTCTCTCTACCATTAGTACTACTCAACCCACCCATTCACCATTCACCATTACTACCATTAGGGTGGCGTACCTTTGAAGCTGAGGCCGACAGAATGGTCCAGCTGCTTGAAGAACCACTCCAGCGACACTCTCGTTGACATCATCACTTGCTCAATGGTCTGTGGGGAACCAAAAGCTGTGTTAGGCTGTGTGAGGGGCATTTTAGGACATTTTGTGGTGTTTTGAGGGCATTTTAAGACATTTTGGGGTGTTTTGAAGGCATTTTGGGGTGTTTTGGGGGTGTTTTGAGGGCATTTTGAGGTGTTTTGGGGGTGTTTGGGCATTTGGGGTGTTTTGAGGTGTTTTGGGGGTGTTTTGAGGGCATTTTGTGGTGTTTTGAGGGCATTTGGTGTTTTGAAGGCATTTTGAGGTGTTTTGAAGGCAATTTGGTGTTTGAGGGCATTTTGGGGTGTTTTGAAGGAATTTTAGGGTGTTTTGAGGGCATTTTGGGTGTTTTGGGGTGTTTTGAGGCATTTTGGGGTGTTTTGAGGGCATTTTGGGGTGTTTTGAAGAGTGGTGTTTGAATTTTGGGGTGTTTTGAGGGCATTTTGGTGTTTTGAGGGCATTTTGGGGTGTTTGAGGCATTTAGGGGTGTTTTGAGGCATTTTGGTGGTGTTTTGAAGGAATTTTGGGGTGTTTTGAAGGAATTTTAGTGTGTTTTGAGGGCATTTTGGGATGTTTTGAGGCATTTTAAGATAGTTTGGCATGTTTTGAGGGCATTTTAAGACAGTATGGCATGTTTTGAGGGCATTTTAAGAGTTTGTGGTGTTTTGAGGGCATTTTAAGATAGTTTGGCATGTTTTGAGGGCATTTTAAGATAGTTTGGCATGTTTTGAGGGCATTTTAATACAGTTTGGCATGTTTTGAGGCCATTTTAAGAGTTTGTGGTGTTTTGAGGGCATTTTAAGAGTTTGTGGTGTTTTGAGGGCATTTTAAGAGTTTGTGGTGTTTTAAGGGTATTTTAAGATAGTTTGTGGTGTTTTGAGGGCATTTTGGGGTTCTGAGGACATTTTAGGGTTCTGAGGGCATTTAAAGACAGTTTGGAGTGTTTAGAAGGCATTTCGGGATGTTTTGAGGCCATTTTGAGGTGTTTTGAGGGCATAATAAGACAGTTTATGGTGTTTTGAGGGCATTTAAAGACAGTTTGGGACACATTTTTACCTTGTGTTTTGTGTACCATTAGACCATTCTATTGACATTAGCAAGGGTGTATGGAGGGCACAAGATTAATGGCCACAGTCTTCACTATTTTAACCCCTTCAGTACTGGGACACATTTTACCTTGAGTTTTGTGCACCATTAGACCATTTTATTGACATTAGCAAGGGTGTATGGAGGGCACAAGATTAATGGCTACAGTCCTCACCCTTTTAACCCCCCACATGAGTTGGTGAAGCTGTGGAAAGTCACCAAATAGTCACCACAGGGAATAGGGAAACACATCACGCTACTGAAGGGGTCAAGAACACACAGGAGGCAGTAAGCACCAAATAGTCACCAAATAGTCACCACAGGGAATAGGGAAACACGTCATGCTACTGAAGGGGTCAATCTAACCTAACTTAACTAACTTAACCTAATCTAACCTCCTTACATTGGCGTCAAAGCTGCCCTGAGAGTCAAGGGTGTGGAGGTTCTGTTCAAGGAGTGCCAGGCCAGATGCATATAGTGCCACCTCATCAAGCTGGAGCACAGACACTGCCACCCAGAACAGTGCCTGGTGAATTGGTGACTCCTGTAGGGAATAAAGGTAAATTGTAGTGTGTAGAGGTGTTTTGGTGTGGTTTTGGGGTTTTGTGTTTTGAGTGTGGTGTGTGTTTGGTGTGTTTTGGTGTTTTAGTGTGTTTTGGGGTATTTTGGTGTGTTTTTGGGGTGTTTAAGTGGTTTTGGTGTGTTTTGCAGTTGCCTGGTGAATTGGTGACTCCTGTGAATAAAGGTGTGTGTGTGTGTTTTGGTGTGTTTTGGGGTGTTTTGGTGTGTTTTAGGGTGTTTTGGGGTGTTTTGAGGTGTTTTGGTGTGTTCTGGGTGTTTTGGTGTGTTTGGGGTGTTTTGAGGTGTGTTTTGGTGTTTTGGGTGTTTTGGTGTGTTTTGAGTGGTTTAAGGGTGTTTTGGGGTGTTTTGAGGTGTTTTGGTGTGTTTTTGGTGTGTTTTGGTGTGTTTTTGGTGTGTTTTAGTGTGTTTTGGTGTTTATGAGGTATTTTGGTGTGTTTTGCAGTGTTTTGGTGTGTTTTGAGATGTTTTGGGGTATTTTGAGATGTTTTGGTGTGTTTTTAGTGTTTTGATGTGTTTTTAGTATTAAGACATCTATCACTCCCCCCATCCCTCTCTCTCTCTCTCTCTCTCTCTCTCTCAAAACCTCAACTTCCTCCTCCTTTAAACCACTCAAAACTAATCTCTCTTTCTCCCTCTCTCTCTCTCTTTATCTTTCATTCCTAACTAATTACCCCTCTCTCTCTCTCCCACCCCCTCTCCCTCTCCTCTCTCTCTCTCTCTCTGCCTGGTGACTGACCGGTCTGAGCAGCGGCTGAAGTCTGGTGAGGCACATGATGATAGAGTCAATGAGAGTGATGTCCGTAAAGCTCTCCAAAGCTTTCACCAAAATCCGTAGCAGCTGTTTGATGTCCAGATCCACAATGCTCTTGCCTGGTGACACACAGAGGGAAGGAGTGTTAGTGGTGACTTCTGAAGGAACACACAGGGGGTTGGAACACACAGGGGAGCGATGGGACACAGAGAAGGAGTGGTGTTGGTGATTTTAGAAGGGGATTGGAACACACACGGGAGGGATGTGACACTCAAAACACCCCATACACACTTAAAACACACTCAAAATATCTCTGAAACACTCAAAGCACACCCAAAACACTCAACACACCCAAAACACCCCTTAACACACCCTCAAACACTCAAAATATCCCCAAAACACCCCCAAAATACTCAAAACACACCCAAAACACAACTTCAAACAAACCACAAACACTCAAAACACCCCAAAACACACCCAAACACCGCAAAACACACCCAAACATCCCCAAACACCACGAAACACACCCAAACATCCCCAAACACCACAAACACTCATAACACACCCAAACACACCACAAACACTCATAACACACCCAAACACACCACAAACACTCATAACACATCCAAAACACACCTAAAACACTCAAAACACTCCCAAACACCCCAAAACACACCCAAAACAACTCAAAATACCCTCAAACACTCTCAACACACCAAAAACACTTCAAAACACCCCAAAACACTCAAATACACTCCAAAACACACCCAAACATCCCTAAAACACTCAAAACACCCTGAAAACACACCAAAACACTCAAAACACCTCAAACACACAAACTAACCAAAACACCCCAAAACCTCAAAACACCCAAACACCTCAAACACACCAAAACACTCAAAACACCCCCAAACACACCTCAAACAAACCAAAAACACCCCCAAACAAACCAAAAACACCCCAAAACACTCAAAACACCCCCAAAACAAACCAAAAACACCCCAAAAACCCTCAAAAAACACCCAAACACCCTCAAAACACCCCCAAACAGCCCTCTACTCACTGATACAGCCAAAGACAATGAGGGCTCTGGGCTGAAGGGCTGGATTGTACTGGAAGGCAAAATTCTTAGCCAGTCCAGTCCACACCTGCAGCCAGTCACACTCAGGGATGTCCCTCATGCAAGCCTCCATCATCTCCAACAGACACTCAAAACACCCCAAACATACTCATATACACCTCAAAACACCCTCAAGACACCCCAAACATATCAATACACCCCAAACCACCCTCAAACACCCCAAAACACACCGAAACATCCCTAAAACACACCAAAAACACTCAAAATACCCTCAAAACCTACCAAAAACACTCAAAACACTCTCAAACACACCCAAACAAACCAAAACACTCAAAATACCTCAAAACCTACCAAAACACTCAAAACACTCTCAAACACACCCAAACAAACCAAAACACCCAAAACACTCAAAACACCCAAACACTCTCAAAACACCACAAAACACTCAAACACACCAAAAACACTCAAAACACCCCCAAACACACCTCAAACAAACCAAAAACACCCCCAAACAAACCAAATACACCCCAAAAACCCTCAAAAAACACCCAAACACCCTCAAAACACCCCCAAACAGCCCTCTACTCACTGATACAGCCAAAGACAATGAGGGCTCTGGGCTGAAGGGCTGGATTGTACTGGAAGGCAAAATTCTTAGCCAGTCCAGTCCACACCTGCAGCCAGTCACACTCAGGGATGTCCCTCATGCAAGCCTCCATCATCTCCAGCAGACACTCAAAACACCCCAAACATACTCATAGACACCTCAAAACACCCTCAAGACACCCCAAACATATCAATACACCCCAAACCACCCTCAAACACCCCAAAACACCCCAAACATCCCTAAAACACACCAAAACACTCAAACACCTCAAACACACCAAAACACTCAAAACACCCAAACACACTCAAAACACACCAAAACACTCAAACACCTCAAACACACCTCAAACAAACCAAAACACCCCAAAACCTCAAAACACCCAAACACTCTCAAAACACCACAAAACACTCAAAACATCCCCAAACAAACCAAAAACACCCCAAAACACTCAAAACACCCCCAAAACAAACCAAAAACACCCCAAAAACCCTCAAAAAACACCCAAACACCCTCAAAACACCCCCAAACAGCCCTCTACTCACTGATACAGCCAAAGACAATGAGGGCTCTGGGCTGAAGGGCTGGATTGTACTGGATGGCAAAATTCTTAGCCAGTCCAGTCCACACCTGCAGCCAGTCACACTCAGGGATGTCCCTCATGCAAGCCTCCATCATCTCCAGCAGACACTCAAAACACCACAAACATACTCATATACACCCCAAAACACCCTCAAGACACCCCAAACATATCAAATACACCCCAAACCACCCTCAAACACCCCAAAACACCATCAAACACCCCAAAACCACACCCAAACATCCCTAAAACACATCAAGACACCCTCAAATACTCTGAACACACCAAAAACACCCAAGACACCCAAATACACCCAAAATCACACCTAAACATCCCTAAAACACTCAAAACACCCAAAACACACCAAAACACTCAAAACAACCCCAAAACACACCAAAACACTCAAAACACCTCAAACACACTCAAAGAAACCAAAACACCCCAAAACACTCAAAAACACCCAAACACTCTCAAAACACCACAAAACACTCAAAACATCCCAAAGAAACCAAAAACACCCCAAAACACTCAAAACACCCCCAAAACAAACCAAAAACACCCCAAAAACCCTCAAAAAACACCCAAACACCTCAAACACCCCAAACAGCCCTCTACTCACTGATACAGCCAAAGACAATGAGGGCTCTGGGCTGAAGGGCTGGATTGTACTGGAAGGCAAAGTTCTTAGCCAGTCCAGTCCACACCTGCAGCCAGTCACACTCAGGGATGTCCCTCATGCAAGCCTCCATCATCTCCAACAGACACTCAAAACACCACAAACATAC
>NC_059256.1:5799633-5804633 GCF_017591435.1 Portunus trituberculatus | reverse complement strand
CAAGGGCCACAGCAGTGTCGGCCATGATCTCAGCTTGGCCCGACCCCAAGCCCCCTGTCACCGATCGCTTTATGAACGAGTCCAATACCATGTCAATCAACTCCGAGACCTGTAAGGGGGAGGGAGAGGGAGAGGGAGAGAGAGAGAGAGAGAGAGAGAGAGAGAGAGAGAGAGAGAGAGAGAGAGAGAGAGAGAGAAATTAATAAAGAAACAAACAATACACATCACAAACCTTCTCAAATCATAACCTAACCTCCCACAGCCTCTCACAGCCTCTCCCACAGCTCCTCACAGCCCTCTCACAGCCTCTCACAGCCCACCCCAGCCTCCCACAGCCTCTCACAGCTCACTGCACCAAACCTCCCACAGCCAGCCTCTCACAGCTTTCCACAGCCAGCCTCTCACAGCCTCCCACAAACTACCCCAGCCTCTCACAGCTCACCACAGCCACTCACAACGCACCAAAACCACTCACAGCCACTCACAAACCCCACTCACAGCCACTCACAGCCTCCCACAGCTCACCACAGCCTCCCACAAACCACCCCAGCCTTTCACAGCTCATCACAGCCACTCACAGCTCACCACAGCTTCTGACAGCCTCTAACAGCTTCTGACAGCCTCTGACAACTTTTCACAGCCTCCCACAGCCTCTCACAGCTCACCACAGCCACTCACAGCTCACCACAGCCACTCACAACGCACCACAACCTCTCACAACACACCAAAACCACTCACAACCACTCACAGCCTCCCACAGCCTCTCACAGCCTCTCACAGCTCACCACAGCCTCTCACAGCATCCTAGCTTTGCACAGCCTTCCCACAGCCTCCCACAGTGCCTTACCTGTCCAATATTCCCCCAGATCTTGGCCTGTATGGAAGGATACATCTCAACTTCCTCAATGGTCAAAGTTATCAGCTTGTCTAAAATCATCGCTACTTTTGCTCGTTTCTTGTCATCTGGGTGGCTGCAGAACCTGTGTGGGGGAAAGGGGGGGTGGGGGTGTACAGTACGGGTCCCTCTGTGGCTCTCAATGTGGGTGCCAAAGAGCCATAGGGTGCCAAACAGTTAAGAGTTCTATAAAGGTGTCAATTGTTGTGTTTAGCGAAAGTTGTTGATTTGAGCGGAAAGTCAGTTTTTTTTGTTTGTGTTTGTTTGTTTTCTGTGGTCAGTAAGTTATCTGAGAGAGTGAGAGTGAGAGTGAGTGAGTGAGTGAGTGAGAGAGAGAGAGAGTGAGTGTTACAGGCATATTTCCAGGTGTGTGTGTGTGTTTTGGGGTGTTTTGAAAAATTTGCGAGGTTTTGTCTCTCTCTCTCTCTCTCTCTCTCTCTCTCTCTCTCTCTTGTTCTATCTCACAATTTCTCTCTCTTTCTGTCTCTCTTCCTCTGTCTATCTATATTTTCTCTCTCTCTGTCACACACACACACACACACACACACACACACACGCATACCTGGTTAAATTCGGCAGCCAGGGGGTCATGTACTCGAGACACAGATGCTTCAGTTCTATGGACGAGGCGCGGAAGCCTTGTATACACTCCTCCAAGAATTCCAAAGTCAGGTGAGGCTCGTTCACAGCCAATTTCTCACTTACACTCTTAATGAAGATTGTGTTGTTTGACGGGATACACAGGCCTGGTGGTGGTGGTGGTGGTGGTGGTGGTGGTGGTGGTGGTGGTGGTGGTGGTGGTGGTGGTGGTGGTGGTGGAGGGACGAGGAGGAGGAAGAGAAGAAGGAGGAGAAGAGGAAAATGAGGTAGTGGTGGTGGTGGTGGTGGTGGTGGTGGTGGTGGTAGAGGAGGAGGAGGAGGAGGAGGGAAGAAAAAATTTGGTTAGTCATGTTTTTTTACTTTCTCTCTCTCTCTCTCTCTCTCTCTCTCTCTCTCTCTCTCTCTCTCTCTCTCATATATTGTCTTTCTAGTATATATATTTCATTTTCTCACACTCTCTCACTCACACACACACACACACTCTCTCTCTCTCTCCCCCTACCCCTCTCTCCCTCTCTCTCTATTTCCTCCACCTCCCTCCCTCCCTCTCTCTCTCTCTCTCTCTCTCTCTCACCCCCTCACCTGACGTCTCCAATAGCTGGCCTTCAATCTTGAGGTCACAGGTCACAATGAGGGCACACATGCACTCTTACACTCTCTCTTTCATCCCCTCCCCTCTCAATCCTCTCTCTCTCTCTCACCCACCCCCCCTCACCTGACGTCTCCAATAGCTGGCCTTCAATCTTGAGGTCACAGGTCACAATGAGGGCACACATGCACTCTTACACTCTCTCTCTTTCATCCCCTCCCCTCTCAATCCTCTCTCTCTCTCTCACCCACCCCCCCTCACCTGACGTCTCCAATAGCTGGCCTTCAATCTTGAGGTCAAAGGTCACAATGAGGGCACACATGCACTCTTACACTCTCTCTCTTTCACCTCCCTCTCTCACCCCCTCTCTCTCTCTCTCACACCCCTCACCTGACGTCTCCAATAGCTGGCCTTCAATCTTGAGGTCACAGGTCACAATGAGGGCACACATGCACTCTTACACTCTCTCTCTTTCACCTCTCCCCCTCTCAACCCTCTCTCTCTCACACCCCCCCCCTCACCTGACGTCTCCAATAGCTGGCCTTCAATCTTGAGGTCACAGGTCACAATGAGGGCACAAAAGCACTCTTACACTCTCTCTCTTTCACCCCCCCTCTCTCACCCCTCTCTCTCTCTTTCACCCCCCCTCACCTGACGTCTCCAATAGCTGGCCTTCAATCTTGAGGTCAAAGGTCGCGGTGAGAGCACACAGCAAGTTGTAAGCAGCTGTCCTTAAGTTTGGATCCAGGGAGCCGAGATTTAGGAGGGCCATGTTTAGAAGAGTTCCTGGGACATCCTTGGGCCGGATCTTTTGGTGGACCGTTACCGAGTCCTATGGGGGGTGGGGGGGGGGGGTGTGAGGGGTTATTTGTGGGTTTTTTTGGGGGGGGGTTAGTGGTGGTGGTGGTGGTGGTAGTAGTAGTAGTGTTCAGAGAGAGAGAGAGAGAGAGAGAGAGAGAGAGAGAGAGAGAGAGAGAGAGAGAGAGAGAGAGAGAGAGATACTGCATAGACAAGAAGATCGAAATATCCAAAAAAATAGGTCGTGTGGATACATGGATGATCGTGTGGATATGTGGAAGGCTGTGTGGATATGTGGAAGGCTGTGTGGATATGTGGGAGGCTGTGTGGATATGTGGAAGGCTGTGTGGATATGTGGAAGGCTGTGTGGATATGTGGAAGGCTGTGTGGATATGTGGAAGGTCATGTGGGTACTGTGTGGATACTTGGAAGGCTGTGTGGGTACATGGAAGGCTGTGTGGATATGTGGAAGGCTGTGTGGATATGTGGAAGGTCATGTGGGTACTGTGTGGGTACTTGCAAGGCTGTGTGGGTACATGGAAGGCTGTGTGGATATGTGGAAGGCTGTGTGGATATGTGGAAGGTCATGTGGGTACTGTGTGGGTACTTGCAAGGCTGTGTGGGTACATGGAAGGCTGTGTGGATATGTGGAAGGCTGTGTGGATATGTGGAAGGTCATGTGGGTACTGTGTGGGTACTTGCAAGGCTGTGTGGGTACATGGAAGGCTGTGTGGATATGTGGAAGGCTGTGTGGATATGTGGAAGGTCATGTGGGTACTGTGTGGGTACTTGCAAGGCTGTGTGGGTACATGGAAGGCTGTGTGGATATGTGGAAGGCTGTGTGGATATGTGGAAGGTCATGTGGGTACTGTGTGGGTACTTGGAAGGCTGTGTGGGTACATGGAAAGTTGTGTGGATATGTGGAAGGCTGTGTGGATATGTGGAAGGTCGTGTGGGTACTGTGTGGGTACTTGCAAGGCTGTGTGGGTACTTGGAAGGCTGTGTGGATATGTGGAAGGCTGTTTGGGTACATGGAAGGCTGTGTGGATATGTGGGAGGCTGTGTGGATATGTGGAAGGCTGTGTGGATATGTGGAAGGCTGTGTGGATATGTGGAAGGTCATGTGGGTACTGTGTGGATACTTGGAAGGCTGTGTGGGGTACATGGAGGGGCGTATGGGTACTGTGTGGATATGTGTGGATATGTGGATGGTCTTACCGGCTGCGAGAGCTCCCATCTGGCCCTGATGTGGATGATGGCCTGCACAATGCTGTCGCAGTCATTGTGGATGAAGGAAAGTGGACCAGATTCGTTGGCAATTGTTAGAGTGAACTGGTTGTCATCCACTAAGCACACCTGTTGAGAGAGAGAGAGAGAGAGAGAGAGAGAGAGAGAGAGAGAGAGAGAGAGAGAGAGAGAGAGAGAGAGAGAGAGAAATATGAGCAAGCGAAAGACGATTTAGTGATATTATTGTTCGATTTCCACACACACACACACACACACACACACGTACCTCTTCAATCTCCGAGGCATAGTAAACATCATTGAGGAGAACTGAGTGGGAGAGAACCTTGGTCTTCTCTGCTGATGTCACCTGGATGGCTGATGGACCCACCTGAGAGAGAGAGAGAGAGAGAGAGAGAGTTAATATCTGACACTCAAGGTAAAATTTCTGGTGTCTATTTGATGCTTACTGCCTCCTGTGTGTTCTTAACCCCTTCAGTAGCATGACGTGTTTCCCTATTCCCTGTGGTGACTATTTGGTGACTTTCCACAGCTTCACCAACTCATGTGGGGGTTAAAATGGTGAGGACTGTGGCCATTAATCTTGTGCCCTCCATACACCCTTGCTAATGTCAATAAAATGGTCTAATGGCACACAAAACTCAAGGTAAAAATGTGTCCTAGTACTGAAGTGGTTAAAATAGTGAAGACTGTGGCCATTAATCTTGTGCCCTCCATACACCCTTGCTAATGTCAATAAAATGGTCTAATGGTACACAAAACTCAAGGTAAAAATGTGTCCCAGTACTGAAGGGGTTAAAATAGTGAAGACTGGCCATTAATCTTGTGCCCTCCATACACCCTTGCTAATGTCAATAAAATGGTCTAATGGTA
>NC_059256.1:5789633-5792133 GCF_017591435.1 Portunus trituberculatus | reverse complement strand
AAACAAACACCTCAAAACACCACACCCATAACACCCCAAAACACCCCAAAACACCCTCAAAAACACACTCAAACACCCTCAAAACACCCCACAACACCCCCACCAATTCCTCACCTCCTGTGCTTCCATACAATCGTTGAGAAGGTTCATGAAAAGGGTGAAATATTTAAGGAAGAGCTGCGATTTGGCCTCCATCAAGTCCCCTCTGTCGCTCTCTTCTGGCTGCAGCGGAAGGCCCCTTAGAAGTGCGGCCACAGCCTCCATACACGCTTGGTCCAGGTCCCGACAGCACCCAGTGATGTCGTATTGCATGTACATACTGTGGGGGGGGGGAGGAGGGTGATGTTAGGTTAGGTTAGGTTAGGTTAGGTTAGGTTAGGTTGGGTGATGTTAGGTTAGGTTAGGTTGGGTTGGGTTGGGTTAGGTTAGGTTAGGTTGGGTGTGGTTGAGTTGGGTTGGGATAGTTTCTCTCTCTCTCTCTCTCTCTCTCTCTCTCTCTTTTTAGTAGTAGTAGTAGTAGTAGTAGTAGTAGTACATGTATATACACACACACAAACACCCAACCAAACACACAAAAACACTTCCAATACACACACACACACACAAACACTTCCAAAACACACAAAAACACTTCCAAACACACTCAAACACAATGAAACCCAACCAAACACACAAAAACACTCCCAAAACACACACACACACTTCCAAAACACACAAAAACACTTCCAAACACACTCAAACACAATGAAACCCAACCAAACACACAAAAACACTCCCAAAACACACACACACACTTCCAAAACACACAAAAACACTTCCAAACACTCAAAAACACAATGAAACCCAACCAAACACACACACAAACACTTCCAAACACACTCAAACACAATGAAACCTAACCAAACACACACAAACACTTCCAAACACACTCAAACACAATGAAACCCAACCAAACACACACAAACACTTCCAAAACACACACACACACACAAACACCCAACCAAACACACAAAAACACTTCCAAACACAATGAAACCCAACCAAACACACAAAAACACTTCCAAAACACACAAAAACACTTCCAAAACACACAAAAACACTTCCAAACACACTCAAACACAATGAAACCCAACCAAACACACACAAACACTCCCAAAACACACACACACACTTCCAAAACACACACACACACTTCCAAACACTCAAAAACACAATGAAACCCAACCAAACACACACAAACACTTCCAAAACACACACACACACAAACACTTCCAAAACACACAAAAACACTTCCAAACACTCAAAAACACAATGAAACCCAACCAAACACACAAAAACACTTCCAAACACACTCAAACACAATAAAACCCAACCAAACACACACAAACACTTCCAAACACACTCAAACACAATGAAACCAAACCACACACACACAAACACCTCCAAAACACACACACACACTTCCAAAACACAAAAACACTTCCAAACACACTCAAACACACAATGAAACCCAACCAAACACACACAAACACTTCCAAAATACACACACACTTCCAAAACACACAAAAACACTTCCAAACACTCAAAAACACAATGAAACCCAACCAAACACACACACACACTTCCAAAACAAACACACACACTTCCAAAACACACAAAAACACTTCCAAACACTCAAAAACACAATGAAACCCAACCAAACACACACAAACACTTCCAAAACACACACACACACAAACACTTCCAAAACACACAAAAACACTTCCAAACACTCAATAACACAATGAAACCCACTCAAACACAAACACCCAACCAAACACACAAAAACACTTCCAAACACAATGAAACCCAACCAAACACACACACACACTTCCAAAACACACACACACACACTTCCAAAACAAACACACACACTTCCAAAACACACAAAAACACTTCCAAACACTCAAAAACACTTCCAAAACACATACACACACACAAACACTTCCAAAACACACAAAAACACTTCCAAACACACTCAAACACAATGAAACCCAACCAAACACACACACACACTTCCAAAACAAACACACACACTTCCAAAACACACAAAAACACTTCCAAACACTCAAAAACACAATGAAACCCAACCAAACACACACACAAACACTTCCAAACACACTCAAACACAATGAAACCCAACCAAACACACACAAACACTTCCAAACACACTCAAACACAATGAAACCTAACCAAACACACAAAAACACTTCCAAAACACACAAAAACACTTCCAAACACTCAAAAACACAATGAAACCCAACCAAACACACACACACACTTCCAAAACACACACACACTCACACAAACACTCCCAAAACACACACACACACACACAAACACTCCCAAAAAACACAAAAACACTTCCAAAACACACACACACACACACACACACACTAACTTGGACACAGAGGCAACATCAATCGTGCCGGAGGGAGCAATTTGGTGCGAGTTTCCCATG
>NC_059256.1:5767133-5784633 GCF_017591435.1 Portunus trituberculatus | reverse complement strand
CAAGATTAATGGCCACAGTCTTCACTATTTTAACCCCTTCAGTACTGGGACACATTTTTACCTTGAGTTTTGTGTACCATTAGACCATTTTATTGACATTAGCAAGGGTGTATGGAGGGCACAAGATTAATGGCCACAGTCTTCACTATTTTAACCCCTTCAGTACTGGGACACATTTTTACCTTGAGTTTTGTGTACCATTAGACCATTTTATTGACATTAGCAAGGGTGTATGGAGGGCACAAGATTAATGGCCACAGTCTTCACTATTTTAACCCCTTCAGTACTGGGACACATTTTTACCTTGAGTTTTGTGTACCATTAGACCATTTTATTGACATTAGCAAGGGTCTATGGAGGACACACACACACACACACACACACACACACACACACACACACACACACTAAAGAAACAAACAAAGGAACAAATATACTTCCTTCTTACTTCTCAGAAGAAAACATTGTCCGCAGGAAAAACAAAACAAAACAAACAAACACATTAGGTCAACAACAAACAACGCAAACAACAACATGTAAACAAATTAGAGATGGGGAAAAATAAAGAAAAGGAGGAGGAGGAGGAGGAGGAGGAGGAGGAGGAGGAGGAGGAGGAGGAGGAGGAGGAGGAGGAGGAGGAGGAGGAGGAGGAGGAGGAGGAGGCAGAAAATTTGAAGAAATAATAATAATAATAATAATAATAATAATAATAATAATAATAATAATAATAATAATAAAATATATATAACTACATCTCTCTCTCTCTCTCTCTCTCTCTCTCTCTCTCTCTCTCTCTCTCTCTCTCTGTCCTTACCCTGCTGTTGTTGGCTATAAATCCTCGACTCCAGAGAGGCTGCACAAATGGGGAAAGAGAGACACCCTTTCATTAAACCCCCAATAGCACACAGACGGAGAGAGTGAGAGGGGTGTTGGGGGGGTGGGGGGGAAGAGGGAGAGTCCTGCTTCCTCTCACTCTCCCCTCACTCCCCTCTCACTCATGGTTGTGGAGTAATTTTACGTTTTCTTAAAGCCATTGTGTTTCGGTTATTTAAACACGCCAAAACACACAAAATCACATCAAAACACCCAAACACACCACAAACACCCAAAACACTCCCCAAACACACCCATAACACCCCAAACACACCCAAACAGCCTAAAACTCCCAAAAACACCCAAAACACCCCCAAACACACACACACACACACCCTCAGAACACACCCAAACATCCAAAACACCCCCAAACAACAAAACACCTCAGAATACCCCAAAACACCCCAAAACACCACAAATCACACCCAAACACCCTCAAAACAAACCTAAACACATCCCACACCCACTAAAACACCCACAAACACACACACCCCCCCCAAATCACACACATAACCCCACAAAAACACCCAAACACCCCAAAACACCCTAAAACACACGTAAAAACATCCAAACACCTCAAAACACCCACAAAAACACACCAAAACACCCACAAACTCATACACACCCAAAACACCTCAAAACACCTCAAAAAACACACCCAAAACACCTCAAAACACACCCAAACACACACACACACACACACACACACCCACCAGTGGTCAAAATAGTAGAAGCCGCAGCCAGTTCTTGATACACATGGTAGTTTGGCAAAAGATAAGTGACTGTTGCTGTGACCTCATCCCAAACACAGCGTATGTCGGCCTCCTCACACAGCAGGGCAAAGCAGGACATGGCCACTAACACAGCATCTATGTCAATGCTCCACAGGTACACAAGGAACACCACCTGGGGAATGGAGAACAGAAGACACTTTGAGACAGATAGTTGGTCTGTGTCATAAATTTAATAAGTTTCTACTCTCAAATAGTTGACAGGGTACAAGAGAGAGAGAGAGGGAGAGAGAGGGGGGTGGCTAGAGGTAGAGGGAAGGACGGAAGGGATATCGGAGGGGTACAAGAGAGAGAGAGAGGGACGGTTGAGTATTTATTTGGATTTAAAGAAGTACCACATGCAAAGTTGCTGTGGATTTCAAGGAAGCACATTGAGGTGAATGGAAGATTATTTGAGTGGGGAGAGAGATATAAGGACGGTAGTTAAAGATATGAAGTCCAAGTTAAGAGCAGTAGAAAGCAGAGTGCCACAGGGGTCAGTACTGGCGCCACAAGGATGTGTAGAGACGTGGAACAGTTTGAGTTTGAGTGAGGAAGTGGTGTCAGTAACGAGTGTGCAGAGCTTTGAAGAAAGATTGGATAAGTGTAGATATGGAGACGGGGCCACACCAGCGTAAAGCCCAGGCCATGGAAAACTACAACTAGGTAAATACACACACACACACACACACACACATAAACACCTGAAATCACCCAAAATCACCCAAAAACACACCAAAACACCCCAAAAAACATAAAAACACTAAAAATCACCCCAAAAACACCCAGAACACCCCAAAACACCCCAAAACACAAAACACTAAAATCACCCCAAAACACCCAAAACACCCCAAAACATAAAACACCAAAATCACCCCAAAAACACCAAAAACACAAAACACTAAAATCACCCCAAAACACCCAAAACACCCCAAAATACCCAAAACACCCCAAAAACACCTCAAAAACACAAAAACACTAATAATCACCCCAAAAACACCCAAAAACACTAAAAATCATCCCAAAACACCCAAAAAAACACCCCAAAATCAATCACACACACACACACACACACACACCCACCTCCAGCTTGATGTGCGCCTGTTTGCAGATGGCAGTGTAGGCGCCAATATTGCAGTTGGCATAATCTTTGTGGCGAAGAAGGAAAGCATTTCGACACACTAAGATTTCTCGGAGCCACTTCAAGATCTCCGAGTAATTTGCGATGTGGTGTTGGACGAGTTTCTGCGAGATGGAAAAGAGGACCTGCGAACTGTGGGGGAGAGAGAGGAGAGAGAGAGAGAGAGGTTTAGTTAGGTTAAAATATATATACACGCAAACACACACACATACATTTACATACTTTTCTTTGTAAATATGCTGAATCGCACACACACACACACACTCCTAAACTCTTTCTCTCTCTCTCTCTCTGTCACATACGCACACACACACACACACCTAAAAACGCACATGAACACATACACACCCTCTTAAAACACACACACACTCTCTCTCTCTCTCTCACACACAAACACACACACACACACATTTACACACTTCTCTTTGTAAATATACTAAATCGCACACACACACACACACACACACTCCTAAACTCTTTCTCCCGCTCTCTCTCTCTCTCTGTCACACACACACACACACACACTCCTAAACTCACTCTCTCTCTCTCTCTCTGTCACACACACACACACACTCCTAAACTCTTTCTCTCTCTCTCTCTCTCTCTCTGTCACATAAACACACACACACACACTCCTAAACTCTTTCTCTCTCTCTCTCTCTCTCTCTCTCTCTCTCTCTCTCTCACACACACACACACCTGACATCCCAGAAGGTGTTAATTGGTGCTTCAGGGTTCCACATTTCAATCTTCTCTGGCTGGTGCAGTACTAACAGAGCCTCCATCGCCTCACCAGCCACGTCGGGCATTGAGGCATTGTGCACCAGAGACACCAGGCCGTTGATAAGTTCTAGGGTGGAGCTCTGGATCTCATGCCCTGCCTTACCCTGGTTCTGACAAAAAGTGCTTCATTAGTTAAGGTGTTTGAGGTGTTTTTTAGGTGTTTTTTGGGTGTTTATGGGTGTTTTTGGGTGTTTTTGGGTGTTTTAGGGTGTTTTGGGTGTTTTGTGGTGTTTTGGGTGTGTTTTTTGGGTGATTTTGGGTGTTTAGGTGTGTGTTTTTGGTGTTTTGGTGTGTTTTTTGTGTTGTTTAGGGGTGATAGACAAGAACTGGTAACACTGACTGAATATGGACACACAGAAAAAAAAAAAAAAAAACACACTCAAAGCACACCACAACACACTCAAAACACACACATAAATCCCAAAACACACACAAAACACTCAAAACACACCACAACACACTCAAAACACCACCTCCTCACCTAACACACACACACACACACCCACAACACCCAAAACACACACACACACCCAAAAACACACCAAAACACCCTAAAACACACCAAAAACACACCACAACACCCAAAAACACACCAAAACACCCAAAAACACACCAAAATGCCCCAAAAACACACCACAACACACTCAAAACACCTCACACACACACACACACACACACACACTCACGTTTAGCATCAGCATAGGATCAGCGTGAATCAGCCGGACCATCCAAAGGAGCAGGTTCTTGTATGAAGGAGAATCATCTGAAGGTTTCTCCGATGGCTTCTCCTTAAACTTGAGCGTGAAGCCCTGAGAGAGAGAGAGAGAGAGAGAGAGAGAGAGAGAGAGAGAGAGAGAGAGAGAGAGAGAGAGAGAGAGAGTGTTAGTGAGTGCAAGGTAAGAGATGCTGGTTTAAAAGACATTGGTTTGAGAGAGACTCCTCCTCCTCCTCCTCCTCTTCCTCCTCCTTCTCTTCCTCTTCCTCTTCCTCCTCCTCCTCTTCTTCCTCCTCTTCCTCCTTCTCCTCCTCCTCCTTCTTTTCCTTCTTCTTCTTCTTCTTCTTCTTCTCCTTCTTCTTCTTCTTCTTCTCCTCCTCCTCCTTTCCATTTCTTCTTCCTCTCTCTCTGTTTCTTCTCCTCCTCCTCCTTCTCCTTCTCCTTCTCCTCCTCCTCCTCCTCCTCTTTCTCTCCCATTTCCTTTCCTCCTCCTCCTCCTCCTCCTCTTCCTCATCCTTTCCTCTCCTCTCCTCTCCTCTCCTCTTCCTCCTCCTCCTCCACACACACACCCACAACCTCCTCCCCCCACACACACACACACACCCACCTGTATCATTCTGAGTGGCGTCTGTGGAATGCATCCCTGTGTGACCTTGTTGAGAGTATCAGTAAACATGGATCTCAGCTCACTTGATTTGCTGTACACTATGTCAATCTGAGGCCACCACGGCAGCCTGGTCTGGGTCACGATCCTGTGGGGGGGAGGTCAAGGGGTCAAGGTGTCAAGGGGTCAAGGGGTCAGGTGAGGTCAGAGGTTATAAAAGATACATAGACACACAAACATATACACTGACTTGTATAGAGGTCACCTGTATGAATGTTATGTTAGGTTAGGTTAGGTTAGGTTAGGTTAGGTTAGGTTAGGTAAGGTTAGGTTAGGTTAGGTTACAGACACACAGACACACACACTGACCTGTATAAAGAGCTGACCAGTACGAAGTGGTAGGTGGGCGGTGAATTAGGATTGAGGCAGACTTTGAGCGCCTCATTATTGTGCGGCAAAATTCGGAACAGCGACACAAAACAGTCTATCATGAGATCCACGTCTTGGAAAATGTAGGCTTGGACTCTCGTAAACGGCTTCACTATGTTGAACAGGAGATTCTGCGGAGACACACACACACACACATATGGAAAGTTAAATCAAGGCTCTCTCTTTGGTCTGTATTGTCAAATGCATTTCTCTCTCCCCATGACAGCTTTCCAAGGGCTCCAGTTGAAGATACTCATGTTTTTAAGGGTGTTTTTGTGGTTCTGGTAATGGATTGGTGAGATTTCTAGTCAATTAATAGGAAAAACTGTCTTGAAAACCCAGCAAATGGTGTGGTGTGGTGAACAGAGTTAAAATATCTATCAATTTAAATGGAAGTGAATATTGTATCCCCACTGGTGTAGATAGCAATGTGACCTGACCACCCCTCCCCCTCCTGTCCCTTCCTGTCCCTTCCCGTCCCCCTCAAGTCCCCTCCGCTCACCTTGAGTTCACTAATAACGCTGGTAACAAGGGCGAACACCACATTATTGGAATCGTTTATATTAATGTAGGTAGCGATCTTGCACAGCTTCACACAGGTGACGGCCGCAGCTTCAGTGAGGTGACGGCTGGTATTATGAGGTATTAGGGCCTTCTTCAGCTGGTCTATAAATTGTTTCTTCTTAAAATGCCGCTGTGAACAAGGGGCCCCGGCATCTGCGTTCACAATCTCCTCCAAGACTTTCTGTATGGGGTTAAGTATCGTTAGGTAAGGTTAGGTAAGGTTAGGTTAGGTTAGGTTAGGTTAATCATTCTTACACACATTTTTGAGCCTCACACACACACACACACACACACTCACCGGGCACAACACAAGCAGCATGATCTGTAGAGGCCACACGACAGCTCTCTTCTTGTTATTCTCGGCAAAACTGTCTAAGTGTTCAAACATTGCCTCACAACATTTGGCCAGTTCGTCATTCCTCCGTTTCTGTTCAAGAGAGAGAGAGAGAGAGGGTGTGAGTGTGTGTGTGTGGGTAGAGAGAGCGAGGGAGTATGTGGATGTGGGTAAAAAGAAAGAGAGAAAGAGCGAACGAGTGAGCGAGGACCCACTTACAAAGAACTGTATGAAAGCAGACAAGAATTGATAACACTGACTGAATCTAGACACACAGACACACAGACGCACACACACCTGGAGGTCGGCAAATTCATTAGGGTAAGTATCCATCCAGTTCCATATTGCCTTCTCCATAGACGCCATGACAACAATCTGGGCCTTCTTGCTCAAACTACGAAACTTCTGGATGGTCTCTACGGAAGGAAGGTTGTGGTGTTAGTTGGTGTTTTAAAGAGTTTATTTATTTACTTCCCCACACACACGCACACACCTAAACACCGCTCCCCCACACACACACCCAAAAACACACAAAAATAGCAAAAAAATTGATCAAAACACACACAAACACACACAAACACTGCCAAAACACACCCAAACACCTCCTCCCTCACACACACACACCCAAACACCCCACACACACCCACAAACACCCACAAACACCCAAAACACCCCAACACACACAAAACACATAAAACACCCCCACACCCTCAAACACCCGCAAAACACACCCAAACACACCCTCCTCCCCACATACCCACCCACACACACACACACACACACACACACAGACAGACTGACCAGTAAGGAGTTTGACAAGCCTGTTGACGTCAATGTTGATGTGCTGGATGAGCTCAATGTCAGTGAAGTCCGGACTCTCTTCAGTGTTACTCGTACTGAGCTCCTGCAGCCTGTGGTGGAGGAGGAGGAGGAGGAGGAGGAGGAGGAGGAGGAGGAGGAGGAGGAGGAGGAGGAGGAGGAGGAGGAGGAGGAGGAGGAGAATATTACTTTAGTGTTACGTTGACAATTTATTTATTTATTTATTTTTCAAGTGGTAATCACACACACACACACACACACACACAATCTCTCTCTCTCTCTCTCTCTCTCTCTCACACACACCTTTTTATCACCTCTCTATCTCTCTCTCTTTCTCTGTCTCTCTCACACTTTTTATCACCTCTCTCTGTCTGTCTCTCCCTTTCTCTCACACTCTCTCTCTCTCTCTATTCCTCTCACACACACACACACACTACACACATACACACACAATCACCACTACTACTACTAATAATAATAAAACTCTTGTCTCTGTCTCTCTGTCTCTCAAACACACACACACACACACTCTCTCTCTCTCTCTCTCTCTCTCTCTCTCTCTCTCTCTCTCACCTGATGGAGATTCTACTGAAGACCACAGAGAAGTTATTTAGACTCAACGCGAAGAGAACTTTTGACGCCAGCGACTTCACCTGAACCACCATATTATTTTCCGCTGGGAGGTCTGTGGGAGAGTTACAGATTAGATTTGGGTCCTATTCTCCTCTTCTTCTTCTTCTTCTCCTTCTTCCTCGTCTTCCTCCTCCTCCTCCTCCTCCTCCTTCTGCTTCTTCTTCTCCTTCTCCTCTTAAACTAAAAATTTTCATCAATATTCTTCCTAGTTTCTTTCTTTTTCTTCCTTCCTTCCTTCCTTTCTTCCTCTTCCTCCTCCTCCTCCGTCTTATCTAACTTAACTATTTGTCCTCCTCCTCCTCCTCCTCCTCCTCCTCCTCCTCCTCCTCTTCCTCCTCCTCCTCCTCCCACACAACCAAACACAACCCAACCCAACCTAACCAAACTTCCACATCACCTCACCAACCCACAGCCTTAACCCACAGCCTTAACCCACAGTCCTAACCCACAGCCCTAACCCACAGCCCTAACCCACAGCCCTAACCCACAGCCCAACCCACAGCAATAACTCACAGCCTTAACCCACAGCCTTAACCCACAGCCCTAACCCACAGCCTTAACCCACAGCAATAACCCACAGCCTTAACCCATAGCCTTAACCCACAGCCTTAACCCACAGCCTTAACCCACAGCAATAACCCACAGCCTTAACCCACAGCCTTAACCCACAGCAATAACCCACAGCCTTAACCCACAGCAATAACCCACAGCCTTAACCCACAGCAATAACCCATAGCCTTAACCCACAGCCTTAACCCACAGCAATAACCCACAGCCTTAACCCACAGCCTTAACCCACAGCCCTAACCCACAGCCCTAACCCACAGCAATAACCCACAGCCTTGACCCACAGCCCTAACCCACAGCCTTAACCCACAGCCCTAACCCACAGCAATAACCCACAGCCTTAACCCACAGCCTTAACCCACACCAATAACCCACAGCCCTAACCTACAGCCTTAACCCACAGTCCTAACCCACAGCAATAACCCACAGCAATAACCCACAGCCTTAACCCACAGCCCTAACCCACAGCCTTAACCCACAGCCTTAACCCACAGCCTTAACCCACAGCAATAACCCACAGCCTTAACCCACAGCCTTAACCCACAGCCCTAACCCACAGCCCTAACCCACAGCAATAACCCACAGCCTTGACCCACAGCCCTAACCCACAGCCTTAACCCACAGCCCTAACCCACAGCAATAACCCACAGCAATAACCCACAGCCTTAACCCACAGCAATAACCCACAGCAATAACCCACAGCCTTAACCCACAGCAATAACCCACAGCAATAACCCACAGCCTTAACCCACAGCCCTAACCCACAGCAATAACCCACAGCAATAACCCACAGCCCTAACCCACAGCCTTAACCCACAGCCTTAACCCACAGCCCTAACCCACAGCCCTAACCTACAGCCTTAACCCACAGCAATAACCCACAGCCTTAACCCACAGCAATAACCCACAGCCTTAACCCACAGCCCTAACCCACAGCCTTAACCCACAGCCCTAACCCACAGCCCTAACCCACAGCCTTAACCCACAGCAATAACCCACAGCCTTAACCCACAGCCCTAACCCACAGCCTTAACCCACAGCCCTAACCCACAGCAATAACCCACAGCAATAACCCACAGCCTTAACCCACAGCCCTAACTCACAGCAATAACCCACAGCCTTAACCCACAGCAATAACCCACAGCCTTAACCCACAGCCTTAACCCACAGCCTTAACTCACAGCCTTAACCCACAGCCCTAACCCACAGCCATAACCCACAGCAATAACCCACAGCAATAACCCACAGCCTTAACCCACAGCAATAACCCACAGCCTTAACCCACAGCAATAACCCACAGCAATAACCCACAACCTTAACCCACAGCCTTAACCCACAGCCCTAACCCACAGCCCTAACCCACAGCCTTAACCCACAGCAATAACCCACAGCCCTAACCCACAGCAATAACCCACAGCAATAACCCACAACCTTAACCCACAGCCCTAACCCACAGCCTTAACCCACAGCAATAACCCACAGCCTTGACCCACAGCCTTAACCCACAGCAATAACCCACAGCCTTAACCCACAGCAATAACCCACAGCCCTAACCCACAGCCTTAACCCACAGCAATAACCCACAGCAATAACCCACAGCCATAACCCACAGCAATAACCCACAGCTCTAACCCACAGCCTTAACCCACAGCCTTAACCCACAGCAATAACCCACAGCAATAACCCACAGCCTTAACCCACAGCAATAACCCACAGCAATAACCCACAGCAATAACCCACAGCCCTAACCCACAGCCTTGACCCACACAGCCTTGACCCACAGCCTTGACCCACACAGCCTTAACCCACAGCCATAACCCACAGCAATAACCCACAGCCTTAACCCACAGCAATAACCCACAGCAATAACCCACAGCAATAAAACAGAGAATTTTAAGATATCCTAGAGCCCTCAGCCGCAGCCCTACGCACCACCTTGACCCACAGCCATGACCCACAGCCTTGACCCACACAGCCTTGACCCACAGCCTTGACCCACAGCGCACCTATGAATTGCAGTGTTTCCCGCAGCAGCATCTTCACGTTCATGGCCTCATCTCGTGTCGTATCCTTGGGCTGTGATGACAAGCACTTTTCCAACGTGTCCAAGACGATAAGAAGGCTCTCGTAATAATTCTTCTCAAAATCTGGGCCGTGTGGACGCTGTGGGGAGAGGAGAGCGGTGAGGCGAGGGTGAGCAGGAGTAAGGAGAGTGAGAGGGAGAGAGAGAGAGGGAAAAACAGGATATTACGAGAAAAGAAAAAAAATGAGAGAAGAGATGAGATGAGAGAGAGAGAGAGAGAGAGAGAGAGAGAGAATCTTATTAAGTAAAAGTAAAAATAACACGCACACACGCACGCACGCACACACAGTGCCTCCCAGCCTCTCCCAGTGCCTCTCAGCCTCTCCCAGTGCCTCCCAGCCTCTCCCAGTGCCTCCCAGCCCTCCCAGTGCCTCCCAGCTCTCCCAGTGCCTCCCAGCCTCCCAGTGCCTCCCAGCCTCCCAGTGCCTCCCAGCCTCCCAGTGCCTCCCAGCCTCCCAGTGCCTCCCAGCCTCCCAGTGCCTCCCAGCCTCTCCCAGTGCCTCCCAGCCTCCCAGTGCCTCCCAGCCTCTCCCAGTGCCTCCCAGCCTCCCAGTGCCTCCCAGCCTCCCAGTGCCTCCCAGCCTCCCAGTGCCTCCCAGCTCTCCCAGTGCCTCCCAGCCTCCCAGTGCCTCCCAGCCTCCCAGTGCCTCCCAGCCTCCCAGTGCCTCCCAGCCTCCCAGTGCCTCCCAGCCTCCCAGTGCCTCCCAGCCTCCCAGTGCCTCCCAGCCTCTCCCAGTGCCTCCCAGCCTCCCAGTGCCTCCCAGCCTCCCAGTGCCTCCCAGCCTCTCCCAGTGCCTCCCAGCCTCTCCCAGTGCCTCCCAGCCTCCCAGTGCCTCCCAGCCTCCCAGTGCCTCCCAGCCTCTCCCAGTGCCTCCCAGCCTCTCCCAGTGCCTCCCAGCCTCTCCCAGTGCCTCCCAGCCTCTCAGTGCCTCCCAGCCTCCCAGTGCCTCCCAGCCTCTCCCAGTGCCTCCCAGCCTCTCCCAGTGCCTCCCAGCTCTCCCAGTGCCTCCCAGCCTCTCCCAGTGCCTCCCAGCCTCTCCCAGTGCCTCCCAGCCTCTCCCAGTGCCTCCCAGCCTCTCCCAGTGCCTCCCAGCCTCTCCCAGTGCCTCCCAGCCTTTCCCAGTGCCTCCCAGCCTTCTCTAAGTGCCTCCCAGCCTCTCCCAGTACCTCCCAGCCTTTCCCAGTGCCTCCCAGCCTCTCTCAGTACCTCCCAGCCCCTCCCAGCCTCTCCCAAATACACACACACACACACTCACCATATCGTTAACCTTCTGCAGTATCTTGTAGAGCCCCGAGATGACGAGAGAGAATTTGTAGCGACTTATCCGAACCAGACATTCCTTATTCTGCTCTACGTTGAACTTGGAGTGTTGTGTTTGCGGCCCAGTGCGACATGGCAGCTGTGGGGGTAGGTTAGGTTAAGTGAGGTTAGGTTACGTTAGGTTAAGTTAGGTCTAAAGGTATATTCGAGGTTAAATTTGAGATATACTTGGTTTAGTCTCTCTCTCTCTCTCTCTCACCACATCCACAACCACAAAAACACCCTTAAAAACCCGCGTCACTTCAACTAGAGCCTTTGGAGTGTGGAAATGTTAATCTGTCACCACAACCACAAAAACACTTAAGAACCCGCGTCACTTCAACTAGACCCTTTGGAGTGTGGAAATGTTGTTAATCTGTCACCACAACCACAAAACACCCTTAAAAACCCGCGTCACTTCAACTAGAGCCTTTGGAGTGTGGAAATGTTGTTAATCTGTCACCACAACCACAAAAACACCCTTAAAAACCCGCGTCACTTCAACTAGAGCCTTTGGAGTGTGGAAATGTTGTTAATCTGTCACCACAACCACAAAACACCCTTAAAACCCGCGTCACTTCAACTAGAGCCTTTGGAGTGTGGAAATGTTGTTAATCTGTCACCACAACCACAAAAACACCCTTAAAACCCGCGTCACTTCAACTAGAGCCTTTGGAGTGTGGAAATGTTGTTAATCTGTCACCACAACCACAAAAACACCCTTAAAACCCGCGTCACTTCAACTAGAGCCTTTGGAGTGTGGAAATGTTGTTAATCTGTCACCACAACCACAAAACACCCTTAAAACCCGCGTCACTTCAACTAGAGCCTTTGGAGTGTGGAAATGTTGTTAATCTGTCACCACAACCACAAAACACCCTTAAAAACCCGCGTCACTTCAACTAGAGCCTTTGGAGTGTGGAAATGTTGTTAATCTGTCACCACAACCACAAAAACACCCTTAAAAACCCGCGTCACTTCAACTAGACCCTTTGGAGTGTGGAAATGTTGTTAATCTGTCACCACAACCACAAAAACACCCTTAAAAACCCGCAGTATGGAGAGAATCGCACAATTTAACAAACAAACGAAATGACATGCTGATAATAATGACACCTAATGATTAATATGACACTTTCTTGCCTCTACTCACAAAAAACAAGACAAACACACTGATATGACATTTTAAGAGCAGAACAAGTCCATAACATGATTGGGTCAGTTTAGTACGACAAAGTTGGCATTGATCTTGTTTTCAATGTTTAGAAGTGTTAGGTTAGGTTAGGTTAGGTTGACCCCTTCAGTAGCATGACGTGTTTCCCTATTCCTCCTGGTGACTATTTGGTGACTATTTGGTGCTTACTGCCTCCTGTGTGTTCTTAAACCCTTCAGTAGCGTGATGTGTTTCCCTATTCCTTGTGGTGACTATTTGGTGACTTTCCACAGCTTCACCAACTCATGTGGGGGGTTAAAATGGTGAGGACTGTGGCCATTAATCTTGTGCCCTCCATACACTCTTGCTAATGTCAATAAAATGGTCTAATGGTGCACAAAACTCAAGGTAAAAATGTGTCCCAGTACTGAAGGGGTTAAAATGGTGAGGACTGTGGCCATTAATCTTGTGCCCTCCATACACCCTTGCTAATGTCAATAAAATGGTCTAATGGTGCACAAAACTCAAGATAAAAATGTGTCCCAGTACTGAAGGGGTTAAAATAGTGAAGACTGTGGCCATTAATCTTGTGCCCTCCATACACCCTTGCTAATGTCAATAAAATGGTCTAATGGTACACAAAACTCAAGGTAAAAATGTGTCCCAGTACTGAAGGGGTTAAGTTTGGTTAGGTTAGGTTAAGTTTGTCTTGGCAAGAATTAGACTAACCTAAACACACACACACACAAACACACACACACACCATAAACCCCAAACACACACAGACACACACACACAAAACACACACACACACAAACCACACATGACAAACAGACACAAAAACACCCATGCAAACAAGCAAACAGGCAAACACAAACCCTGAAACACACACAGACACACATACACGTATACTACCTGTTCTTCAAAGCGGATCATGAGAGCTGAGACCCATTCAACTGGCTTTTGTGTAGACATGACGAAATATAGCATAGATTTCGTGTAGAGATCAGTAAGTCCCCTCCACCACCACCACCACCACCATCACCACCTCCTGTATCGAACCAGGGCTCTCTTAGGGAATGGATAGACCAGAACCCGCCAAATTCAAGACGTGTTCGGTTGCCAGAGCTCTTCCACTTAGTTATTTCTTCTTATTCTTCTTCTTTTGTCATCTTTTTCTTCTTCCTTTTCTCTCTCTCTCTCTTTTTATTATTTCGTTTGTTTTATTTTTCTTTCGTGGTGGTGGTCTTGCTAAATCGGGTCCATCATTCGTTATTTTTTTTCTTTTTCTTGTTTTGTTGCTGTTACTACTACTACTATTACTACTACAATAACTAGTACTATTTATTTTGTTATTTTCTTTTATATTTTTCCTCACGATAAATTATTTGTTTGTTGATACTCTTTGTATAATGCCTGTGTGTGTGTGTGTGTGTGTGTGTGTGTGTGTAACTTTTTGCTGTAATTTTGATGATTGGTTCCCATAATTTTCATTGTATGACTTCAAGGGCGCAATAAATTAATCAACATTAACAACAGCCTTTATAATTTATCTGTTAATAGCACCAATAGTCTTATCTCATATCTTCCTAAGGTTTATTTATATTTTTCTTTGTTTTTATCAAATACTTCTTATCTTTCTAAATATCTTTCGATCGTTTGCCTTATTTTCTCTTTCTCTCTCTTTCTCTCGCCTTTAATTTATCTCTTAATATCACCAATAGTCTTATCTCATATCTTCCTATTTATTTATATTTTTCTTTGTTTTCTTTCATCAAATGCTTCTCTTCTGTCTAAATATCTTTCGATCGTTTGCCTCATTTTCTCTTTCTCTTTATCTCTCTCTCTCTTTCTCCTTTAATTTATCTCTTAATATCACCAATAGTCTTATCTCATATCTCCCTATGGATCATTTATAATTTTTCTTTCTTTATCTTAAAATATCTGTTTTTAGTTTGGTTTTATTACATTTATAAACTCAATTAACGCATTACTCTGATATTGCAATTATAACCAGTTTGAATTAACTAATATATGTTTTTCAATAAATGTATCAATCTATCACTAAATATTTTTTTTCTACAATTAGTTTCTGTTAAAATATCAAGCTTTTTTTTTTCTTGATTCATTCCTTTCTTTATTTTTTTTTTCTTTTCCAGTGAATGGTTAACTAACTAATAGTAATGTTAATAGTACCAATAGTCTTATCTCATATCTTCCTATTGATTATTTTATATTTTCTTCTTTCTTTCTTAAATATGTTTTATTGTATTTTTTAGCATAATTAACGTATATAACAATAATAACTAGTTTGAATTAAGTAATATATTTCAAGATTTATTTTTATTTATCGTTATTTAGTTATTATCTTTACAATTACGTCTATTTGAATATTAAGTTTTGTTTTTTTTTCTTTTTCTTTTTTTTTCAAGTGTACGGTTAACTAACTAATAATAATGTTAAGTGCCAAATTACCTACTTCTCTCTATCTATTTCGTTTGTCTAATTCTCTTTATCTATCTACAGCACTGCGTTATCTCTTAACTGTATATTATCATCAATTAATTCACCTACTTAAAATATTTCCTTATCTAATTTATCTATAATTGCCTCGTTTCTGTCTATCTACATTTTTTATTATTCTTTTTATCTATCTACAACATTATCTTATCTCTAAACTATCATCATCATCAATTAATTCACCTACTTAAAATATTCCCTTATCTAATTTATCTATCTATAATTGCCTCGTTTCTGTCTATCTACATTTTTTATTTTTTATTCTTTTTATCTATCTACAGCATTATCTTATCTCTAAACTATCATCATCATCAATTAATTCACCTACTTAAAATATTTCCTTATCTAATCTTATAATTGCCTCGTTTCTGTCTATCTACATTTTTTATTTTTTATTATTTTTATCTATCTACAGTATTATCTTATCTCTAAACTGTATCATCATCATCAATTAATTCACCTACTTAAAATATTCCCTTATCTAATCTATCTATAATTGCTTCGTTTCTGTCTATCTACATTTTTTATTTTTTATTCTTTTTATCTATCTAAAGTATTATCTTATCTCTAAACTGTATATCATCATCAATTAATTCACCTACTTAAAATATTTCCTTCTCTAATCTATCTATCTATAATTGCCTCGTTTTTTCTCTATCTACATTTTTTATTATTTTTATCTATCTACAACATTATCTTATCTCTTAACTATCATCATCATCAATTAATTCACCTACTTAAAATATTCCCTTATCTAATTTATCTATAATTGCTTCGTTTATAATAAATAGACAAATAGATCAAAATATGTCCTACAGTCTTACTAGTACTGAGGTGTCCAGAAGAATAGTCCCCTTATCTCAGGTCACCAAGATCACCAAGATCACTAAGGTCACCAGTGGGACTAGACTAGACTGAGATGTATGTGTGTGTGTATGTGTGTATGTGTGTGTGTGTGTTTAAGGTCATCTGCTGGGTCACTCTTTAATTAAGTCTTCCTCATTACGGAGCAGGGTCAAAGTTCATTTTTAATCTTCTGGTAGGACTAATAGACCTCAATTCCACACATCGGGGATTAAAAAGAGGTCACAATCCTTTAAATAACATCCTGAACCTACTTCCTGCTGGGTGAACAGGGGCCATACACACACAGAGGAGAGATTAAAAGAAATGAATTTGCCTAAGGACTAATAGACCTCAATTCCACACATCGGGAATTAAAAGGAGGTCACAATCCTTTAAATAACATCCTGAACCTACTTCCTGCTGGGTGAACAGGGGCCATACACACACAGAGGAGAGATTAAAAGAAATGAATTTGCCTAAGGACTAATAGACCTCAATTCCACACATCGGGAATTAAAAAGAGGTCACAATCCTTTAAATAACATCCTGAACCTACTTCCTGCTGGGTGAACAGGGGCCATACACACACACAGAGGAGAGATTAAAAGATATGATGAAGATATGATGAAGAAATTAATTAGTACGGTAATTAGACCAAGATTGGAATATGCTGGAGTGGTTTGGTCCCCTTATAAAAAGAAGCATATAAGGAAGTTAGAGAGATTGCAGAGAATGGCAACAAAAATGGTTCCGGAATTGGCAGAAATGACCTATGAGGAGAGATTAAAAGAAATGAATTTGCTTACCTTGGAACAAAGAAGAGAAAGAGGAGATTTAATACAGCTTTATAAACTGTTGAGTGGACTGGATGAAGTTTATAATGAGCAAATGATGTTGAGAGAGGAAAACTTAAATAGAACTACGAGATTGCATAGTAAAAAGATAGCCAAGGGAATATGCTTGAAGGATGTGAAGAAATATAGTTTCCCGCAGAGATGTGTGGAGGTGTGGAATGGTTTGAGTGAGGAGGTGGTGTCAGCGAGGAGTGTGCAGAGTTTGAAAGGAAAGTTGGATGTGTGTAGATATGGAGACGGGGCCACACCAGTATGATACCCAGGCCATGGAAAATTACAACTAGGTGAATACACACACACACACACACACACACACACACTTTAATAAGACCCAGATTGGAGTATGCAGGAGTAGTGTGGACCCCTCATACAAAAAACACATAAGGAAATTGGAGAGACTACAAAAAATGGCTACAAGAATGGTTCCTGAATTTGAAGGGATCACATATGAGGAGAGACTAAAGGCTATGGAAAGAGAGAGAGAGAGGGGATCAGATACTTTATAAATGGAT
>NC_059256.1:5759633-5764633 GCF_017591435.1 Portunus trituberculatus | reverse complement strand
TTATATTTTATTGGTAGAAATGGATAGTTGTCATATTAGCACACCATTTATTTATTTTAACCCCCACTGGCACCACAGCTACCAGTAATATAAGTACCGTTACTCAATGGACGCCGCTTGGTGACGTCACAATTAATGCCAAACATATTTCTTAAACATGCAACAAAGACATGCCATTTAAACCCACCCCGGGGGAACCAAACCTCAAAAAACAAACCTAAAAATCCCCAAAAGCATAAAAATAATAGCAAACATTGTGGAAAGAGGTGAAATAAGGTGGTGGGTGGTAATAATAACAGCATTTCCACGGTGAGAGTAACTGGCCGGGGGATTCTAAAATGGGGGATCTAACGACAATGTAAACCGTCCGCCATATTAACCACACACCGCTTTCCCGCTATTACAACCACCTGGGGGCCTGCTGCTCGTACATACGCAAACTAGCCGCAAGGAAAGGGGTATAGGGGTCACATATAGGGGGTGAGAGGGTGAAATAGGGGGCAGGAGAGGGCTAAAAGGGGGGGTAAGGCGGCCATAGGGAACCGAAGCTTCTCTGATCGGGACCGAAGCTAAGAGTGGCTCACCAAAACAAACAAGCTGCCTTTCTGCCCTCACCACCCCTTATTTACCACACTTTCCAGGGTGTTTTGACCCCTCCCCGCCCCCCCGCGTGTCCCTCAGGGTTGCTAAGGCCCCCACCCACCCCCAGGCGGCCCCAGGGGGAGGCTAAATAAGGAAAGAAGGGAAATATTGACATTACAAGACAGCGGTGTTCAAACTGAGGTAAGATTTCTCCTTCTCGGCCTACCTGGTGATGCCTGCAGGCCTAGCGAGGCATATAGGCCTGCCTCCCCGGCCCCTCCGTCACCCAGGCAGCCTGCAGGACCCCCCAGGCACGGAAGGGCAGGGGTAGTGCCAGTAGTAGTTGTAGTTATGATAGAAATAGTAACAGGTTAACCCAACTAATTTCTCTTCCCGGCTGGGCTGACCTGACCCCACATGACCCCCCTGTGGCCTACCCCAGCCGCCGTGCCCTGCCCCAGTGGCTTCCCCAGGGTCACAGGGCACCACTCCGGCGTGACCTGGGCAGGCGGTGAGCAGCAGGGCCCAGCAGAGGTCATTCACCGGAAAGCGGGGGTCACGAAGAGGGTTCCAGTACAGCGGGTCACCGTTACACCACATATCACCAATTCAAATCCTCATTATTACCCTAGTGTCCATTTTAGGGTGTGCGTGCGTGCGTGTGCGTGTGTGTGCGTGGCAGCGTGGGGTACAGGGTCTAGGGTGCGTGTGTAGGGTGCCAGTAGGGTGTGTTGTGCTCCCTGTCTCCCTGCAGTGTGTGTGGTGTTGTGTTCTTGACCCCTTCAGTAGCATGACGTGTTTCCCTATTCCTGTGGTGACTATTTGGTGACTTTCCACAGCCTCACCAACTCATGTCAGGGGTTAAAATGGTGAGGACTGTGGCCATTAATCTTGTGCCCTCCATACACCCTTGCTAATGTCAATAAAATGGTCTAATGGTACACAAAACTCAAGGTAAAAATGTGTCCCAGTACTGAAGGGGTTAAAATAGTGAAGACTGTGGCCATTAATCTTGTGCCCTCCATACACCCTTGCAAATGTCAATAAAATGGTCTAATGGTACACAAAACTCGCAGTAAAAATGTGTCCCAGTACTGAAGGGGTTAAAATAGTGAAGACTGTGGCCATTAATCTTGTGCCCTCCATACACCCTTGCTAATGTCAATAAAATGGTCTAATGGTACACAAAACTTGTAGTAAAATTGTGTCCCAGTACTGAAGGGATTAAAATAGTGAAGACTGGCCATTAATCTTGTGCCCTCCATACACCCTTGCTAATGTCAATAAAATGGTCCAAAATAGTAGTAAAAATGTGTCCCAGTACTGAAGGGGTTAAGACAGTGGTACCAAGCCTGTGGTACATACACGATTGAGTTCCTGGTGGTACATAAACACTTTTGAGGTCATGTGCGATTATTTTTTTAGTTAGAATTCAAATCAGTTGTCAGGTGAATGGTTACTGCCTCTCTCTCTCTCTCTCTCTCTCTCTCTCTCTCTCTCTCTCTCTCTCTCTCTCTCTCTCTCTCTCTCTCTAATCTAACCTAACCTCACTTTTCTGTCTACAAATCTTGCTAACCTCACAATTAGCTAACCAATGCTAACTTAACCTAATCAAACCTAACCTAATTTTTCTGTCTTTCAAAAATTGCTAACTTTACTATTAGCTCACTTTTGTCTTCAAATTTTTCTAACCTTACTATCAGCTAACCCAAAACTAACCTAACCTAACCTAACCTCACTTTTCAGCTTAAAAAAACTTGTTAACCTCACTATCAGCTAACCTAACCTAACCCAACCTAACCTAATCTCACTTTTCAGCTTAAAAAAACTTGTTAACCTCACTATCAGCTAACCTAACCTAACCCAACCTAACCTAATCTCACTTTTCAGCTTAAAAAAACTTCCTAGCCTCACTATCAGCTAACCTAACCTAACCCAACCTAACCTAACCTCACTTTTCAGCTTAAAAAAACTTGCTAACCTCACTGTCAGCTAACCAATGCTAACCTAACTTCATTTTTCTGCTTTAAAAAACTTGCTAATTATTTTTATCAGTTAACCTAACCTGAATTAACATTGCGGGCTTAAAAAAGTTGCTAACCTCACTATTAGCTAACCAAAATGAACTCAATCTAACTTTTAATTAACCTAACCTAAGCTAACTTTGCGATCCTAACTCCTAACTTAACCTAACAAATTTTCTGTCTTGTATCTTCACTAACCTTATCGAACCTAACCTAACCTTTCCTAACCTAACCTAACCTAACCTAACCTAACCTAAACCTTTCCTAACCTAACCTAACCTAACCTAACCTACTACTCCACCTTCCACATTCCATTCAGTGGCCTTACAAGTCTCCTCTACCTCCTCCTCCTCCTCTTCCTCCTCCTCCTCCTTCTCCTTCTCCTTCTCCTCCTTTTCCTTCTTCTTGTTCTTGTTCTTGTTCTCTTTCTCTTTCTCCTCCTTGTTATCATCCTCTTCTTTGTCCTCCTCCTCCTCTTCCTCCTCCTCCTTCTTTTTTTTCTCTTTCTCTTTCTCTCTCTTACTCCTCCTCCTTCTCATTATCATCCTCTTCCTTGTCCTCCTCCTCCTCCTCCTCCTTGTCCTTCTCATTATCGTCGTCCTCCTCCTCCTCCTTTTTCTCTTTCTTTTTCTCTTACTCCTCCTCCTCCTCCTCCTCCTCCTCCTCCTCCTGTAACCTAACCTTTCTCGGTCACAATTTACCTAACCAATTTTTTTTTTTTTTTTTTTTTTTTTTTGTCCCAGCTAATCTGATCTATTTATTGATTTATTATTATTATTTATTTTTACTTAGATTTGATTTGATTTGATTTGATTTATTTTGCTTATCTTGTCACAACTTACCTAACCTAACCTTGGAGTAAGCTCGGTGTCTCTTTTCTGTCCGGCAATACTGATGTTGACTGCACACCCGAACTCTCCCAGATTCAGTGCGGACCTGATGGTAATAGTAATAATGGCCTGTGTGTGTGTGTGTGTGTGTGTGTGTGTGTGTGTGTGTGTGTGTGTGTGTGTGTGTGTGTGTGTGTAGCTCTTGGTTTACATGCACAGCAATGCTTATGTTGGGTTAGGTTTGGCAAGATTTACCTCAGACTGCCATCTCACCAGAGTATCTCCCTCAACAGGCCCCAGCAGGTCCCACAGCAGCAGCAGCAGCAGCAGCAGGAGGAGGCACAGTCCCACACGACCCTGACATGAGCCAGGGACGGTGTGTACCAGAGCCTCATAGCAGCAGCAGCAGCAGCAGCCGGCGGTGTGCAGTAGCGGCGGCAGTGTAGTGTGTGTAGTATGCCCCAGGGCAGTGGTGTGCTAAGCCGCCCCGCCCCGCGCCGGTCCCAGGCCTGACGCGCCCACCTATGCCACTTGGCCCCGCAGCACCTCATCCCTGAACCACGGGGGGCGCACACCACACCCTAGCCTATCCCCCCCAGCCACCCGAGCCCCCCCCCCCAGCCATGGACCGCTACCCGAGCTGCCAAGAGAAGTACTACGAGTACGAGGAGTGGAACAAAGTGTTCAACCGTGACAAGGACGTGAACTACGTGAAGGAGGAGGAACCCAACATGCCGCCGCGGGGCAAGAAGCTATTCGAGTGCCCAGAGTGCTCCAAGTGGTTCTCCAGCAAGGGCAACCTGCAGCGGCACTGGATCACGCACACCGGCGAGAAGCGCTTTGAGTGCGAGGAGTGCAGCAAGCCCTTCGCCCAGAAGGGACACCTCAAGGCGCACAAACTCATGCACACCGGCGAGAAGAACTTTGAGTGCGACGTGTGCGGCAACCGCTTCATCAGCAAGGGCAACATGCAGCGGCACAAGCTGACCCACACCGGCGAGAAGCGCTTCGCCTGCGAGGAGTGCGGCAAGCTGTTCCTGCAGAAGGGCCACCTCAAGACGCACAAGCTGATGCACTCCGGCGAGAAGCGCTTTGAGTGCGACGAGTGCCGGAAGCGTTTCAGCAGCAAGGGCAACCTGCAGCGCCACCGCTTCACACACACCGGAGAGAAGCGCTTCAAGTGTGAGGAGTGCGGCAAGATGCTCACCCAGAAGAGCCACCTCAAGTCACACAAGCTCATCCACACCGGAGAGAAGACTAACGAGTGTAATGAGTGCGGGGAGTACTTCATCAGGAAAGCTGACCTCAAGTCCCACAAAATATCACACGTACGTCTCACAGCCCTGCCGTTACTGCTACCATTAATACCACCACTACCTTAACACACTCCACTCAAAAACCACTCCTGGGTCTCGCAGTTCTAACGCACTCATCACGTCACGGGTTTGCTGTGAAAAATTATCGTTTTCTGTAAAAGATTCTTGTTTTTTTGTGAATCAACGCACTTATTAAGACACCGTCACGGTTTTTCAGTTGGCAACCATGCACTGCCATTCAGACCCAC
>NC_059256.1:5727133-5752133 GCF_017591435.1 Portunus trituberculatus | reverse complement strand
GATAATGTTCGTAGGTGGGGACAGAATGTTGTATGAAGTGTGTGTCAGATTTAGCTTTTAATAGTACCCAGTCTCTCTCTCTCTCTCTCTCTCTCTCTCTCTCTCTCTCTCTCTCTCTCTCTCTCTCTCTCTCTCTCTCTCTCTCTCTCTCTCTCTCTCTCTCTCTCAAGTCACTAGTATCACTCACTTTAAATTGTTAAGCCAGTTCATTTCTCGCTCTAGAAACAAATAGAGAGAGAGAGAGAGAGAGACTTCAGTAAAGATGTAAAGAAGTTTCTGCCATACGATGTTTCAAATGCTTTCTCTCTCTCTCTCTCTCTCTCTCTCTCTCTCTCTCTCTCTCTCTCTCTCTCTCTCTCTCTCTCTCTCTCTCTCTCTCTCTCTCTCTCTCTCAATCATTCATCTTATTCTGTGCACTTGTCAAGGAAAGAATGGCGATGCTACACACACACACACACACACACACACACACACACACACACACACACACACACACACACACACACACACACACCATCGTCACAGTCTCTCCAATTTCTCATGCATCCCTTACCCCCTTCCTCTCCCTCCATCTCCTCACATTCCCTCTCGTCCGAACCCTAGTAAGGATTTTTGCATCCCTTGGTGGAACAAAGTCGCTCAGCACAAAACAAGACTGCACATTAAAACTCTGCTCAGAAATTGCGTAACTCTCTAAAGGCTATTGTTCAAAGCTATGTAGGGTTTTTCAAGGGTGTTTTTGTGGTTGTAGAGGCAGAGTGACATGATTTCTGCATTGTAAACTGGAGAAACACTCTTGAAAAACCACGCCAGTCATCTCTGTAGCCTTGGAAAACAGTCGTAATAGAGTTAAAGGCATTTCCAAGATGTTTTTAAAGGTTTTTGAGGCAGAGTGACATGATTTCTGCATTGTAAACTGGAGAAACACTCTTGAAAACCATGCCAGTCATCTCTGTGGCCTTGGAAAACAGTCGTAATAGAGTAAAATGCATTTCCAAGATGTTTTTAAAGGTTTTTGAGGCAGAGTGACATGATTTCTGCATTGTAAACTGGAGAAACACTCTTGAAAACCACGCCAGTCATCTCTGTGGCCTTGCAAAACAGTCGTAATAGAGACAAAGGCATTTCCAAGATGTTTTTAAAGGTTTTTGAGGCAGAGTGACATGATTTCTGCATTGTAAACTGGAGAAACACTCTTGAAAAACCACGCCAGTCATCTCTGTGGCCTTGGAAAACAGTCGTAGAGAGAGAGCAGAGAGTTTTAAGAGTACAGGCCTCATTTGAGTGACAGAAGGGAAGGGTGAGATTGTCAATGGATGCAAAATGTAGAAAATGTTTATGCAGTTATTGTGTGGAGAACCCTTCTGGCTGGCTGGCTGGCACTACTACTACTACTACTACTATTTTCTCTCTCAATAGTTTTTCCTCGGCATTTTTTTCTCTTTCCTCCTCCTCCTCCTCTTCCTCTAACAAGGGCGCTGCAGAAGTCTTGCCATTAAGTATAAATGCTATTAAATCTTATGTCCCTTGTCTAACCTAACCTAACCTAACCTAACCTCACCTCACCTAACCCAGCCAAGCCCAAGCCAGTCCGTGCGAGGGTACACTGCGACACACGAATACGTACATACACACGCACACACTTGTCTCAGGATACACCTACAACCTAACCTAATTTGACGAGTGTTCTTAGCCCCATTTAGACCCATTTGTAGAGGTTCCAGCCCCCCCCCCCTCCTGTCCTGCCTCCCTTCCCCTCTCCCCATGCCCATCATAGCCCTTCAGCCTCCATAAATATATATTTTTTAATTAATTAATTTATTTTTATAGTGACTCAAAATAAACGCCTTTTTTTTTTTTTTTTGTGGTTTTTTCCATTTTTGTTTCATCATGTCATCCATTCGCTCTCTCTCTCTCTCTCTCTCTCTCTCTCTCTCTCTCTCTCTCTCTCTCTCTCTCTCTCTCTCTCTCTCTCTCTCTCTCTCTCTCTCTCTCTCTCTCTCTCTCTCTCTCTCCAGCAGGAAGTGTAAGGAGACTAACCACAATGTACATGATTGGTTTGTGTGTAGTTGGGCAAGACACAGCTAACCCCTTCAGTAGCATGACGTGTTTCCCTATTCCTCCTGGTGACTATTTGGTGACTTTCCACAGCTTCACCAACTCATGTGGGGGGTTAAAATGGTGAAGACTGTGGCCATTAATCTTGTGCCCTCCATACACCCTTGCTAATGTCAATAAAATGGTCTAATGGTACACAAAACTCAAGGTAAAAATGTGTCCCAGTACTGAAGGGGTTAAAATAGTGAAGACTGTGGCCATTAATCTTGTGCCCTCCATACACCCTTGCTAATGTCAATAAAATGGTCTAATGGTACACAAAACTCAAGGTAAAAATGTGTCCCAGTACTGAAGGGGTTAAAATAGTGAAGACTGTGGCCATTAATCTTGTGCCCTCCATACACCCTTGCTAATGTCAATAAAATGGTCTAATGGTACACAAAACTCAAGGTAAAATGTGTCCCAGTACTGAAGGGGTTAAAATAGTGAAGACTGTGGCCATTAATCTTGTGCCCTCCATACACCCTTGCTAATGTCAATAAAATGGTCTAATGGTACACAAAACTCAAGGTAAAAATGTGTCCCAGTACTGAAGGGGTTAAAATAGTGAAGACTGTGGCCATTAATCTTGTGCCCTCCATACACCCTTGCTAATGTCAATAAAATGGTCTAATGGTACACAAAACTCAAGGTAAAAATGTGTCCCAGTACTGAAGGGGTTAAAATAGTGAAGACTGTGGCCATTAATCTTGTGCCCTCCATACACCCTTGCTAATGTCAATAAAATGGTCTAATGGCACACAAAACTCGTAGTAAAAATGTGTCCCAGTACTGAAGGGGTTAAAATAGTGAAGACTGTGGCCGTTTTAAGTTTGAAGCTTGATAAAATGTTTGCCATGAAATTTAGAACTTGTATTTAAAACTGGGAAATGTTAAGTTTATTGAATTGTGTGGAGTAGAAGTGCATTGTGGGTATGTAAATGTGAGGTCAACTTTAAAGGGAAGGATTTTTGGTGTGCTGGAAGTTCAAAGCTTGAAAATCGAACTTAATTTATGGGTTAAAACTTAAATTATTTGTCTCTTGAAAGCTTTTTGAGCAAAGCTGCATTCATTCTTGGTATATGTGTGTGTGTCAAGCTTAACTGACAAGAAAAACACCAAATATATTGACAAAAACATGCAACACACACGGTAAACAAGAATTAAACCAGTCAATTCATAAAAAAACACCAGAAAATTTGAGAATATCGACCAAAAAAACACAAAACGCAACACAAACAAGAAAAACACCAAATATATTGACAAAAACACGCAACACACACGGAAAACAAGAATTAAACCAGTCAATTCATAAAAAAACACCAGAAAATTTGAGAATATCGACCAAAAACACACAACGCAACACAAACAAGACAAACACCAAATATATTGACAAAAAAAACGCAACACACACGAAAAACAAGAATTAAAACCAGTCGATTGATAAAAAAACACCAGAAAATTTGAGAATATCGACCAAAAAAACACAAAACACAACACAAACAAGACAAACACCAAATATATTGACAAAAAAACGCAACACACACGGAAAACAAGAATGAAACCAGTCAATTGATAAAAAAAACACCAGAAATTTTGAGAATATCGACCAAAAAAACACAAAACACAACACAAACAAGAAAAACACCAAATATATTGACAAAAACACGCAACACACACGGAAAACAAGAATTAAAACAGTCAATTGATAAAAAAAACACCAGAAAATTTGAGAATATCGACCAAAAAAACACAAAACGCAACACAAACAAGAAAAACACCAAATATATTGACAAAAACACGCAACACACACGGAAAACAAGAATTAAAACAGTCAATTGATAAAAAAAACCCAGAAAATTTGAGAATATTGACACAAAAAAACACAAAACGCAACACAAACAAGAAAAACACCAAATATATTGACAAAAACACGCAACACACACGGAAAACAGGAATTAAACCAGTCGATTGATAAAAAAAACACCAGAAAATTTGAGAATATCGACCAAAAAAACACAAAACACAACACAAACAAGAAAAACACCAAATATATTGACAAAAACACGCAACACACACGGAAAACAAGAATTAAAACAGTCAATTGATAAAAAAAACCCAGAAAATTTGAGAATATTGACACAAAAAAACACAAAACGCAACACAAACAAGAAAAACACCAAATATATTGACAAAAACATGCAACACACACGGAAAACAAGAATTAAAACAGTCAATTAATAAAAAAACACCAGAAAATTTTAATATCGACCAAAAAAACACAAAACACAACACAAACAAGAAAAACACCAAATATATTGAGAAAAACACGCAACACACACGGAAAACAAGAATTAAAACAGTCAATTGATAAAAAAACACCAGAAAATTTAAGAATATCGACCAAAAAAACACAAAACACAACACAAACAAGAAAAACACCAAATATATTGACAAAAACACGCAACACACACGGAAAACAAGAATTAAACCAGTCGATTGATAAAAAAACACCAGAAAATTTGAGAATATCGACCAAAAAAACACAAAACACAACACAAACAAGAAAAACTACAAATATATTGAGAAAAACACGCAACACACACGGAAAACAAGAATTAAAATGGTCAATTGATAAAAAAACACCAGAAAATTTGAGAATATCGACCAAAAAAACACAAAACGCAACACAAACAAGAAAAACACCAAATATATTGACAAAAACACGCAACACACACGGAAAACAAGAATTAAAACAGTCAATTGATAAAAAAACACCAGAAAATTTAAGAATATCGACCAAAAAAACACACAACGCAACACAAACAACAAAAACACGCAACACACACGGAAAACAACAAAAACTGCAAGAATAAACGCAAAAAATTGGTGTTTGAGCTGGGAAGTGTTACGAATATTACAAATTTACATCAAGAACAGTAAATATTTGAGCCACAGTGTTACAGCTTCACAATTTGGCAATACTGAGTTGCTATGGAGGTATTTCAAGCTTCAGACATACAAAAGGAGGGTTGGAAGACAATTAGAAGGAGATTTGGAGAGGATTAGAAGGTTTTTTGCAGATTTGAAGAGGATTAGAAGGATTTTAGGAGATTTGAAGAGGATTAGAAGGAGTTTAAGAGATTTGAAGAGGATTAGAAGGATTTTAGCAGATTTGAAGAGGATTAGAAGGATTTTTGAAGATTTAGAGACAATTTTGCAGATTTGGAGAGGATTAGAAGGTTTTTTGGAGGTTTAGAGACAATTTTGGAGATTTGAAGACACTTAGAAGGAGATTTGGAGAGGATTAGAAAGATTTTTGCAGATATGAAGAGGATTAGAAGGTTTTTTGCAGATTTAGAGACAATTTTGCAGATTTGAAGAGGATTAGAAGGATTTTTGGAGGGTTAAATAAAAAAATGTGTGAATATATTGAATGCTGGATCTCTCTCTCTCTCTCTCTCTCTCTCTCTCTCTCTCTCTCTCTCTCTCTCTCTCTCTCTCTCTCTCTCTCTCTCTCTCTACAATTTGTAAAGTTAGTTAAAGTTCAAATATTGTGCTTGAGTGAGATAATATTTCTCTCTCTCTCTCTCTCTCTCTCTCTCTCTCTCTCTCTCTCTCTCTCCCCACAAGTTAGGTGAAGGTAATTGTAGTTTTGTAATTCATTATTATTATTATTATTATTATTATTATTATTTATTATTATTTATTTATTTGTCCATTTTTTACACAGAATATAATTGTAAAATATATCATTTATTATTATTATTATTATTATTTTTATTATTATTATTATTTTATTTTCTTAGTTATAATGTCTTTGTTATCCTCCTCCTCCTCCTCCTCGTCTCCTCCTCCTCCTCCTCCTCCTCCTCCTCCTCTCTCTCTCTCTCTCTCTCTCTCTCTCTCATATTTATTTTTGTTAGTTTGAATTGTTATTGAGATTGCTTACTCTCTCTCTCTCTCTCTCTCTCTCTCTCTCTCTCTCTCTCTCTCTCTCTCTCTCTCTCTCTCTCTATTTTCCTCCTCCTCCTCCTCCTCCTCTCTCTCTCTCTCTCTCTCTCTCTCTCATATTTATTTTTGTTAGTTTGAATTGTTATTGAGATTGCTCTCTCTCTCTCTCTCTCTCTCTCTCTCTCTCTCTCTCTCTCTCTCTCTCTCTCTCTCTCTCTCTCAATTTTTTCTCATCAGCATTACTAATTTTGTAAAGATCTCTCTCTCTCTCTCTCTCTCTCTCTCTCTCTCTCTCTCTCTCTCTCTCTCTCTCTCTCTCTCTCTCTCTCTCATCCTCCCATTTCCCCATTAAGATATTGTTATTTTTTATAATGTACACACACACACACACACACACACACACACACACACACACACACACACACACACACACTTTTTCGTATATATGAAATGCATGCTCTGAACACTTCCAAAATACATTATTATTATTATTATTATTATTATTATTATTATTATAACTTATGAATAATAATAAAGATTTTGCCGTCTAAAGATCTTTCACTTGTCAATGCTGTCTGTCCGTCTGTCTGTCTGTCTGTCTGTCTGTCTGTCTTATTTATTTTACCTAACCTAACCTGTCTGTCTGTGTGTCTGTCTTTTATTTAATCTATCCTAATGCTGTCTGTCTGTCTGTCTATCTATCTCTCTGTCTGTCTGTCTGTCTATCTATCTCTGTCTGTCTGTCTGTCTGTCTGTCTGTCTCTCTGTCTGTCTGTCTGTCTGTCTTAATTTACCTAACCTAACACCCCCTAAGCCTCATTCTCCCCTCTGTCCCCACCCCCCGACCTCATGACCCCTCTGACACCCCCCTGAGACCCCCCTCCCCTTCTCTCCATTAGGCCTATAGTTCCCCCCCTCTCGGTAGGCTTAGCCCGTTATGCTAGCTGGAGTAAGGAAATGTAGACTAAAGTGTATATCATAAGGTCTCTCGTGTTAAGATCATTCAAAGGAGCATTAAAATTATATACAAGATGCTATTATTATTATTTTGGCACCTTTTGGGAATTATTAATGTTATTTTTGTTATTTTTATTTTTTTATTCAAGAGTATTAAAATTATATAAAAGATGCTATTATTATTTTTTTTATTTTTGTTCATCATTCAAAAGAGCATTAAAATTATATACAAGATGCTATTATTATTATTTTGGCACCTTTTGGGAATTATTATTGTTATTTTTGTTATTTTTATTTTTTTTATTCAAAGGAGTATTAAAATTATATACAAGTTGCTGTTATTATTTTTGTTATTTTTGTTCATCATTCAAAGGAGCATTAAAATTATATACAAGTTATTATTATTATTTTGGCACCTTTTTGGGAATTATTATTGTTATTTTTGTTATTTTTATTTTTTTTATTCAAGAGTATTAAAATTATATAAAAGATGCTGTTATTATTTTTATTTTTGTTCATCATTCAAAAGAGCATTAAAATTATATACAAGATGCTATTATTATTATTTTGGCACCTTTTGGGAATTATTATTGTTATTTTTGTTATTTTTATTTTTTTTTATTCAAAGGAGCATTAAAGTTATATACAAGTTGCTGTTATTATTTTTGTTATTTTTGTTCATTATTCAAAGGAGCATTAAAATTATATACAAGTTATTATTATTATTTTTACACCTTTTTGGAATTATTATTGTTATTTTTGTTATTTTATTTATTTATTTTTTATTCAAAGGAGCATTAAAATTATATACAAGTTGCTATTATTATTTTTGTTATTTTTGTTCATCATTCAAAGGAGCATTAAAATTATATACAAGATGCTATTATTATTATTTTGGCACCTTTTGGGAATTATTATTGTTATTTTTGTTATTTTATTTATTTATTTTTATCATTCAAAGGAGCATTAAAATTATATACAAGTTATTATTATTATTTTCGCACCTTTTGGAATTATTATTGTTATTTTTGTTATTTATTTATTTTTATCATTCAAAAGAGCATTAAAACTACATACAAAATACTATCATTATTATTTTCACACCTTTTGGAATTATTATTATTATTTTTGTTATTTATCTATTCATTTATCTTTATTTATCATTCAAACAAGAAGTATTTATAGGCTAATCAGATCCTCACTGCCACCCTGTCCTGTGATGCTGTGTGTCTTAATGCTGTGTGTCTTAATGCTGTGTCTCTTAATGCTGTCTCTTAATGCTGTGTCTTAATGCTGTGTCTTAATGCTACTCTTTATTTCTTTTTTTAACCTAACCCAGAGTGTGGTCAGTGCCAGGGTCCGCTGTGGCACTGTGGCACTGTGGCATGTTGGAGGGCACACAGCAAGGCGGCACTCTGTCTACCTGTTCATTTTTTAATTTTTTTTTATTTATTTTTGCGGGCTTTTCACGAGTGAGGGGGGGGGGTGGACTGAAGGGCATACAGTGCAGCCTATACACAGTCCATAGAGGGGGACTGAAGGGCATACAGTGCAGCCTATACACAGTCCATAGAGGGGGGACTGAAGGGCATACAGTGCTGCCTATACACAGTCCATAGAGGGGGTGGACTGAAGGGCATACATTCTTAAGAAGAGGCGCCACAATATGGACTGCTGTGCCTGAGAGAGAGAGAGAGAGAGAGAGAGAGAGAGAGAGAGAGAGAGAGAGATAGTGTCGAGCCTTGTCAACCCATGAGAGAGAGAGAGAGGGATAGTGTCGAGCCTTGTCAACCTATGAGAGAGAGAGAGAGAGAGAGGATAGTGTCGAGCCTTGTCAACCTATGAGAGAGAGAGAGAGAGAGAGGGATAGTGTCGAGCCTTGTCAACCTATGAGAGAGAGAGAGAGAGAGAGAGAGAGAGAGAGAGAGAGAGAGGGATAGTGTCGAGCCTTGTCAACCTATGAGAGAGAGAGAGAGAGAGAGAGAGAGAGAGAGAGAGAGAGGAGTGTCGAGCCTTGTCAACCTATGAGAGAGAGAGAGAGAGGGATAGTGTCGAGCCTTGTCAACCTATGAGAGAGAGAGAGAGAGAGAGGGATAGTGTCGAGCCTTGTCAACCTATGAGAGAGAGAGAGAGAGAGAGAGGGATAGTGTCGAGCCTTGTCAACCTATGAGAGAGAGAGAGAGAGAGAGAGAGAGAGAGAGGGATAGTGTCGAGCCTTGTCAACCCTATGAGAGAGAGAGAGAGAGGATAGTGTCGAGCCTTGTCAACCCATGAGAGAGAGAGAGAGAGAGAGAGGGATAGTGTCGAGCCTTGTCAACCTATGAGAGAGAGAGAGAGAGAGAGGATAGTGTCGAGCCTTGTCAACCCATGAGAGAGAGAGAGAGAGAGAGGGATAGTGTCGAGCCTTGTCAACCTATGAGAGAGAGAGAGAGAGAGAGGGATAGTGTCGAGCCTTGTCAACCTATGAGAGAGAGAGAGAGAGAGAGAGAGAGAGAGAGAGAGAGAGAGAGAGAGAGAGAGAGAGAGAGAGAGAGAGAGAGAGAGAGAGGATAGTGTCGAGCCTTGTCAACCTATGAGAGAGAGAGAGAGAGAGAGAGAGATAGTGTCGAGCCTTGTCAACCTATGAGAGAGAGAGAGAGAGAGAGAGGATAGAGCCTTGAGAGAGAGAGAGAGAGAGAGAGAGAGGGATAGTGTCGAGCCTTGTCAACCTATGAGAGAGAGAGAGAGAGAGAGGGATAGTGTCGAGCCTTGTCAACCTATGAGAGAGAGAGAGAGAGAGAGAGGGATAGTGTCGAGCCTTGTCAACCTATCCCTACGCCATTTAGCTCTATTCAGAAACACTTATTAGCTCTTTCACCACGAGTGTTTCCAAAGGCTCTAATTAAAGACACTCATTTCCAAAGGCTCTAATTAAAGACACTCATGTTTTTAATGGTGTTTTTATGGTTTTAGTGGTGGATTAACAAGATTTATAATTGATCATAAGCAGAAACTGTCTTGAAAACCCACCTACTTATTTAAATGGGGCTTAATTGAACAATTGTCGTGGTGAAAAGATGAGGCGTTTCTGAGCCATCCTGAGCCTTAATTAGTATATTTCTCAACGCCATTGTTAGTATTAGCGTATTTATTTTGTTATTGATACAAAAAACACCAATTTATTTAATGCTGTCATGAGTGGAACTGTGATTTCTCGTTTTTTTTTATTTATTTATTTATTTTCATCGAGAGCTGAAAGTTTTGTCATGGCGAGCCTATAATAGCTATGCATTTCACAGTTAGTCATTGTTTTTCGCGAATAAAAAAAAACACGAATTAAAACACCAAAAAAAACACCCAAATAAATAAACAAAACAGGAAATATATAAATCTTGAGTCTGCCTTAAAAAAAACAGAAATAAATAAATAAAACACGAATTAAAACACCAAAAAACACCATAAAAACACCCAAATAAATAAACAAAAAAAAACCCACGAATTAAAACACCAAAAAAACACCCAAATAAATAAACAAAACACGAGACATATAAATCTTGAGTCTGCCTTAAAAAAACAGAAATAAATAAATAAAACACGAATTAAAACACCCAAATAAATAAACAAATAAAAAAACCACGAATTAAAACACCAAAAAAAACACCCAAATAAATAAACAAAACACGAGACATATAAATCTTGAGTCTGCCTTAAAAAAAACAGAAATAAATAACAAAACACGAATTAAAACACCCAAATAAATAAACAAATAAAAAAAACCACGAATTAAAACACACACACAAAAACACCCAAATAAATAAACAAAACACGAGACATATAAATCTTGAGTCTGCCTTAAAAAAAAACAGAAATAAATAAATAAAACACCAATTAAAACACCCAAATAAATAAACAAATAAAAAAACCACGAATTAAAAAAAAAAAAAAAAAAAAAAACACCCAAATAAATAAACAAAACACGAGACATATAAATCTTGAGTCTGCCTTAAAAACAGAAATAAATAATAAAACACGAATTAAACAAATAAATAAACAAATAAAAAAACCACGAATTAAAACACCAAAAAAACACCCAAATAAATAAACAAAACACGAGACATATAAATCTTGAGTCTGCCTTAAAAAAACAGAAATAAATAAATAAAACACGAATTAAAACACCCAAATAAATAAACAAATAAAAAAACCCACGAATTAAAACACCAAAAAAAAAAAACACCCAAATAAATAAACAAAACACGAGACATATAAATCTTGAGTCTGCCTTAAAAAAAAAAAACAGAAAAATAAATAAAACACGAATTAAAACACCCAAATAAATAAACAAATAAAAAACCCACGAATTAAAACACCAAAAAAACACCCAAATAAATAAACAAAACACGAGACATAGAAATCTTGAGTCTGCCTTAAAAAAAAACAGAAATAAATAACAAAACACGAATTTAAACACCCAAATAAATAAACAAATAAAAAACCCACGAATTAAAACACCAAAAAAACACCCAAATAAATAAACAAAACACGAGACATATAAATCTTGAGTCTGCCTTAAAAAAACAGAAATAAATAACAAAACACGAATTAAAACACCCAAAAACACCCAAATAAATAAACAAATAAAAAAACACGAATTAAAACACCAAAAAAACACCCAAATAAATAAACAAAACACGAGACATATAAATCTTGAGTCTGCCTTAAAAAAAAACAGAAATAAATAAATAAAACACGAATTAAAACACCCAAATAAATAAACAAATAAAAAAACACGAATTAAAACACCAAAAAAACACCCAAATAAATAAACAAAACACGAGACATATAAATCTTGGGTCTGCCTTAAAAATACAGAAATAAATAAATAAAACACGAATTAAAACACCCAAATAAATAAACAAATAAAAAACCCACGAATTAAAACACCAAAAAAACACCCAAATAAATAAACAAAACACGAGACATATAAATCTTGAGTCTGCCTTAAAAAAACAGAAATAAATAACAAAACACGAATTAAAACACCCAAATAAATAAACAAATAAAAAAACCACGAATTAAAACACCAAAAAAACACCCAAATAAACAAAACACGAGACATATAAATCTTGAGTCTGCCTTAAAAAAAACAGAAATAAATCAATAAAACACCAATTAAAACACCCAAATAAATAAAAACAGTTAAGTCATTGTTTTTCGCGAATATCTTTCAAACTAATGCATTGATCGGAATGGTATTTTGACACTATGTACAAGACACCTTCCGCTAATTTTGGGTCATATTAAGCAATGCCAAATGGTGTTAGTAAAAGCGTTTATTTATTCTTAAGATATACGGTGTTGTCGAGCCTTGCCAACCTATCCCTACGAACGTCTACAATCCCCTATCCCATTTCTCCCTATCTATCCTCTCTCCCGCTCGCTTCCCCCATCCACCCACCAGGGCCGCCAGATCGAGTAGACAATATTTCCCTGCATACAAGCTAAAATTTCCCTTTTCCACCTAGAACTTCCTTATTTCTTGCGTCTAGGAATTAAGATTATACAAAACACTAAATTATCTATACATATTCAGGGTCAAAACATCATTATTTATTCACATTCAGGGAAAAAACACGTAAAAGATAATATTTCTCTCCATAATTTCCACTTTTTAGCGATTTTTCTTCTCTGTCAGTCAAAATTTCTCTAAAACAAAGAAATTTCTGTGTGTGTGGTGTGTGTGTGTGTGTGTGTGTGTGTGTGTGTGTGTGTGTGTGTGTGTGTGTGTGTGTATGTGTGTGTGTGTGTGTGTGTGTGTGTGTGTGTGTGTGTGTGTGTGTGTGTGTGTGTGTGTGTGTGTGTGTGTGTGTGTGTGTGTGTGTGTGTGTGTGTGTGTGTGTGTGTGTGTGTGTGTGTGTGTGTGTGTGTGTGTGTGTGACCATAAAATAAGAAAAGATAAATAAAATAGACAGAATAAACTTTCGAGTCTCATTCGCAAACACAAACGAGAAAAATAAATAAATGATAAAACACGGATTAAAACACAAAAAACACCCAAATAAATAAATAGATAATAAAACACGAATTAAAACACCAAAAACACACCCAAATAAATAAATAGATAATAAAACACGATTTAAAACACCAAAAAAACACCCAGATAAATAAATAAAACACGAAATATAAAAATGTTGAGTCTGCCTTAAAAAAAATTAAATAAATAAATAAATAATAAAACACGAATTAAAACACCCAAAAACACCCAAATAAATAAACAAATAAAAAACCACGAATTAAAACACCCAAAAACACCCAAATAAATAAATAAATAAAAAAAACACGAATTAAAACACCAAAAAAACACCCAAATAAATAAATATATAAAAAAACCCACAAATTAAAACACCCAAAAAACACCCAAATAAATAAACAAATAAAAAACACGAATTAAAACACCAAAAAAACACCCAAATAAATAAATAAATAAAAAAAAAAATTAAAAAAAAAAAACACCCAAATAAATAAATAAATAACAAAACACGAATTAAAACACCAAAAAAAACTCAAATAAATAAACAAAAACAACACGAATTAAAGCACTAAAAAAACACCCAAATAAATAAACAAATAAAAAAACACGAATCAAAACACCAAAAAAACACCCAAATAAATAAACAAATAAAAAAACACGAATTAAAACACCAAAAAACCACCCAAATAAATAAATAAATAAATCAACGAATTAAAACAACAAAAAAACACCCAAATAAATAAACAAAACACGAGACATAAATCTTGAGTCTGCCTTAAAAAAAACAAATAAATAAATAAAACACGAATTAAAACACCCAAAAACACCCAAACAAAAAACAAATAAAAAAAACCACGAATTAAAACACCAAAAAAACACCCAAATACATAAACAAAACACGAGAAATATAAAACTTGAGTCTGCCTTAAAACACCCAATTTTTCTGTGACTCCACGTGGCTCAAGCCTGTAAATAAACACACACCACTACTACCACACCTGCAAACACCTGGACACACACCTAGACACACACCAGGACACCAACACACGCACACACGAACGCATTCCCCCAAAAAAAAACACCCGCCAAACACGTTCTATACCTGAAAAAACGGTCAAAATAAACTAATTTGTCTCTTGACCTGAACAAAACATGACAATTTGAAGAGTTTCGTAAAATTTCTTGTTTTTTTTGTGTTTTTTTGTTGTTGTTTTGTGAGTTTGTGAAGCGAAATGGATAAAGCTACAAACAAGAGAGAGAGAGAGAGAGAGAGAGAGAGAGAGAGAGAGAGAGAGAGAGAGAGAGAGAGAGAGAGAGAGTTAGGTTAGGTTAGATTAGATTAGATTGTGTGTGTGTGTGTGTGTGAGAGAGAGAGAGAGAGAGAGAGAGAGAGAGAGAGAGAGAGAGAGAGAGAGAGTTAGGTTAGGTTAGATGTAGGTGTGTGTGTGTGAGAGAGAGAGAGAGAGAGAGAGAGAGAGAGAGAGAGTTAGATTAGTTGTGTGTGTGTGTGTGTGTGTGTGAGAGAGAGAGAGAGAGAGAGAGAGAGAGAGAGTTTGGTTAGGTTAGATTAGGTTGTGTGTGTGTGTGTGTGAGAGAGAGAGAGAGAGAGAGAGAGAGAGAGAGAGAGAGAGTTAGGTTAGAGACTAGGTTGTGTGTGTGTGTGTGTGTGTGAGAGAGAGAGAGAGAGAGAGAGAGAGAGAGAGAGAGTTAGAGAGTTGAGAGAGAGAGAGAGAGAGAAATTGTTGTGTGTTAGGTTAGATTAGGTTGTGTGTGAGAGAGTTAGGTTGGGTTAGAGTGTGAGAGAGAGAGAGAGAGAGAGAGAGAGTTAGGTTAGGTTAGATTAGGTTGTGTGTGTGTGTGTGTGAGAGAGAGAGAGAGAGAGAGTTTGGTTAGGTTAGAGGTTGTGTGTGTGTGTGTGTGAGAGAGAGAGAGAGAGTTAGAGTTAGAGTTAGATTAGGTTGTGTGAGAGAGAGAGAGAGAGAGTTAGGTTAGATTAGGTTGTGTGTGTGTGTGTGTGAGAGAGAGAGAGAGGTTAGAGAGAGAGTGTGTGAGAGAGAGAGAGAGAGAGAGAGAGAGAGTTAGGTTAGGTTAGATTAGGTTGTGTGTGTGTGAGAGAGAGAGAGAGAGTTAGGTTAGGTTAGATTGTGTGTGTGTGTGTGTGTAGAGAGAGAGAGTTGTGTGTGAGAGAGAGAGAGAGAGAGAGGTTAGTTAGTTAGGTTAGTGTTGTGTGTGTGTGTGTGTGAGAGAGAGAGAGAGAGAGAGAGTTAGAGAGAGAGAGAGAGAGAGAGAGAGAGAGAGAGAGTTAGGTTAGGTTAGATTAAGTGTGTGTGTGTGTGTGAGAGAGAGAGAGAGAGAGAGAGAGTTAGATTAGAGAGAGAGAGAGAGTGAGAGTGTGTGAGAGAGAGAGAGAGAGAGAGAGAGAGAGAGAGAGAGAGAGAGAGAGAGGAGAGAGAGAGAGAGAGAGAGAGAGAGAGAGAGAGAGAGAGAGAGAGAGTTAGTTAGGTTAGATTAGTTGTTGTGTGTGTGTGTGTGTGTGAGAGAGAGAGAGAGAGAGAGAGAGAGAGAGAGAGAGAGAGAGAGAGAGAGAGAGAGAGAGAGAGAGAGAGTTTGGTTAGGTTAGATTAGGTTGTGTGAGAGAGAGAGAGAGAGAGAGGAGAGAGTGTGTGAGAGAGAGAGAGAGAGTTAGTTAGGTTAGAGTGTGAGAGAGAGAGAGAGAGAGAGAGAGAGAGAGAGAGAGAGAGAGAGAGAGAGAGAGGTTAGTTAGTTAGGTTAGGTTGTGTGTGTGTGTGTGTGTGTGTGTGTGTGTGTGTGTGTGTGTGTGTGTGTGTGTGTGTGTGTGTGTGTGTGTGTGTGTGTGTGTGAGAGAGAGAGAGAGAGTTAGGTTAGGTTAGATTAGATTAGATTAGATTGTGTGTGTGTGTGTGTGTGTGTGTGAGAGAGAGAGAGAGAGAGAGAGAGAGAGAGAGAGAGAGAGAGAGAGAGATAGGTCAAGTCTACAAGCATTCCTAACCCCATTCTAAACTATCCGAACTTCACACAAACATCAAGAGAGAGAGAATATCCTCAATCTTCCTCAATTTTACCTGCGAATCCCTCCACAGCAACCAGTCAAATTGTGCCGAGTGTGTGCGTGTGTGCGTGTATGCGTGTGTGTGTGTGTGTGTGTGTGTCCGTTACCAATATTCCACAGCGCTGGGCCAGTCTGTGTCATGTCAGCTTAGGTTAGGTGAGGTTAGGTCAACGGAGCATTTCTAAACCCATGTCACCCCATCGGAAAGTAACACTAACTAATTTGTGTGAAGTTCGTCAGGTCTAAGAGTATTTCTAACCACAGTATATGCCTTCGGAACCTCCTGGGGGTGTGGGGTTTGACTGGGGGGGGGGGAATTGAACCTAATCTAACGTAAATTGTGTTCCGAAGTTGGTATTAATTTCCGTTGGGTTAAAATGGCGTTTTGAAATGTTTGTGGCCGTAATCTAAGCTTTCCGAACCTCACCTTAACTTAAACTACCAATGAGCGTAAATTGTCGTATAGTTATTATTAATTTCCGATAGAGTTACTGGGGTTACGAATGGTGGTATTAGTGTGGTGTGTGTGTGGTGGTGTGTGGTGGTGTGTGTGGTGTTTTAGTTTGCACTGCACCAATACGAAACGACTTTACGTAAAATATGCGTTTTATCACCAAATTTAACCTAACCATCTCTCTCTCTCTCTCTCTCTCTCTCTCTCTCTCTCTCTCTCTCTCTCTCTCACTCTAACCTAATCTTTCACCCCCATAGGTCAGGCGTCAAGCTGCGGTCCTTATCCAGCGGCCATGGTGACCTCCAAATGGTGATATCCCAGCTTGGTGAGGTCCGATCCTCCTTCAAGGCCTTCGCACTGGCCCAGGCTACGCAGTGGAGGATTTGCTACGCTGGGCCGGAGGTGGTGGCGGTGGTGGTGGCTCGGAAAACAGGGCCATAGAAGAGACATTTGGGCATCTCGCCGAGCTCTCTGTCCTGTGGTCCGAGGTGCAGAAAGACTTTGCTGGTGAGACGAGGAGGAGGAGGAGGAGGAGGAGGAGGAGGAGGAGGAGGAGGAGGAGGAGGAGGAGGAGGGCAGAAGGTTAATGGCCACAGTCTTCACTATTTTAACCCCTTCAGTACTGGGACACATTTTTGCTACGAGTTTTGTGTACCATTAGACCATTTTATTGACATTAGCAAGGGTGTATGGAGGGCACAAGATTAATGGCCACAGTCTTCACTATTTTAACCCCTTCAGTACTGGGACACATTTTTACCTTGAGTTTGTGTACCATTAGACCATTTTATTGACATTAGCAAGGGTGTATGGAGGGCACAAGATTAATGGCCACAGTCTTCACTATTTTAACCCCTTCAGTACTGGGACACATTTTTACCTTGAGTTTTGTGTACCATTAGACCATTTTATTGACATTAGCAAGGGTGTATGGAGGGCACAAGATTAATGGCCACAGTCTTCACTATTTTAACCCCTTCAGTACTGGGACACATTTTACCTTGAGTTTTGTGTACCATTAGACCATTTTATTGACATTAGCAAGGGTGTATGGAGGGCACAAGATTAATGGCCACAGTCTTCACTATTTTAACCCCTTCAGTACTGGGACACATTTTTACCTTGAGTTTTGTGTACCATTAGACCATTTTATTGACATTAGCAAGGGTGTATGGAGGGCACAAGATTAATGGCCACAGTCTTCACTATTTTAACCCCTTCAGTACTGGGACACATTTTTACCTTGAGTTTTGTGTACCATTAGACCATTTTATTGACATTAGCAAGGGTGTATGGAGGGCACAAGATTAATGGCCACAGTCTTCACTATTTTAACCCCTTCAGTACTGGGACACATTTTACCTTGAGTTTTGTGTACCATTAGACCATTTTATTGACATTAGCAAGGGTGTATGGAGGGCACAAGATTAATGGCCACAGTCTTCACTATTTTAACCCCTTCAGTACTGGGACACATTTTTACCTTGAGTTTTGTGTACCATTAGACCATTTTATTGACATTAGCAAGGGTGTATGGAGGGCACAAGATTAATGGCCACAGTCTTCACTATTTTAACCCCTTCAGTACTGGGACACATTTTACCTTGAGTTTTGTGTACCATTAGACCATTTTATTGACATTAGCAAGGGTGTATGGAGGGCACAAGATTAATGGCCACAGTCTTCACTATTTTAACCCCTTCAGTACTGGGACACATTTTACCTTGAGTTTTGTGTACCATTAGACCATTTTATTGACATTAGCAAGGGTGTATGGAGGGCACAAGATTAATGGCCACAGTCTTCACTATTTTAACCCCTTCAGTACTGGGACACATTTTTACCTTGAGTTTTGTGTACCATTAGACCATTTTATTGACATTAGCAAGGGTGTATGGAGGGCACAAGATTAATGGCCACAGTCTTCACTATTTTAACCCCTTCAGTACTGGGACACATTTTTACCTTGAGTTTTGTGTACCATTAGACCATTTTATTGACATTAGCAAGGGTGTATGGAGGGCACAAGATTAATGGCCACAGTCTTCACCATTTTAACCCCCACATGAGTTGGTGAAGCTGTGGAAAATCACCAAATAGTCACCACAAGGAATAGGGAAACACGTCATGCTACTGAAGACTACCATTATATTCACCCTTACCAAACATCCACCACACCCTACCACACCCTACCACACCCTGCCACACCCTGTCACTCCCCACCACCCCTGCCACTACTCATAAACCAACAGAAGAAGCATCATTAATACTTAACGTAATCAAACTTTCTCACGTCCCTGTCAACTCCCTGCCACTCACACCACCACCACCACCCCTGCCACTGCCTGACACACCCCTGCACCGCCCCCCAGACCAGCTGAAGGAGTATCGGTCCCAGTATGAGCTGGTGCTGGAGGGCGAGAGACATGTGGCGGATGCAAGAGAGGTCCTGAGCTTGAGAGAACAGAGAGAGGGCAAACTAAGGAAGGATTTGAAGAAAGCCAGCAAAAAGGTGTGTGTGTGTGTGTGTGTGTGTGTGTGTGTGTGTGTGTGTGTGTGTGTGTGTGTGTGTGTGTATGTGTGTGTGTGTGTCAGTGTGTGTGTGTGTTTTTGGGGTGTTTTGAGTGAGATATGGACAAAAAATGTGTGTGTGTGTTTATTGGAGTGTTTGAGTGTGTTTTGAGTCCATGTGAGAGAGAGAGAGAGAGAGAGAGATATACTACTACTACTACTACTACTACTACTACTACTACTACTACTACTACTACCATTGCAGGCACCACTTGAAGAGATCTGCATCCTGAAGGAGAAATTAGGACAAGCAGAGAAATCAAGAGACTTAGCACATCTTGACGGTAAGACTGCGTGCGTGCGTGTGTGTGTGTGTGTGTGTGTGTGTGTGTGTGTGTGTCTGTGTGTACCGAACCTAACCAGACCCTAAGCCACTCTATGTCAACAGTGGTGGAGCGTGTGGCAGAGAATGAAGCAGTTAAGATGATTAGAGTGAAGGAAGGTCTTTTGAAGCTTGGGACAGCCTACTGCGATCTGGCCCACAAGTGTCTGGTCATCTTCACAGCCCACCAGAACATCGCAGCTCAACTTCCTGATGTCACAGACCGGGATATCCAGGGGGTGAAGTACACTGGTGAGGCTGTGTGTCTGTGGGTGTGTCTGTGTGTGTGTGTCTGTCTGTGTGTCTGTGTGTGTGTGTAAGGTTGGCAGTCCCATTTCCTTCAGTTGTTCTTCATATGTGAGGTCCTGTGGGTGTGTCTGTGTGTCAGTGTGTGTGTCTGTGGGTGTGTCTGTGTGTGTGTGTGTGTCTGTGTGTGTCTGTGTGTGTGTGTGTGTGATAATTGTGATATAGTTTAAGAATTTTGCAGTTTGAAATGAATATATAAATTAGTTTGCAGTCTCTCTCTCTCTCTCTCTCTCTCTCTCTCTCTCTCTCTCTCTCTCTCTCTCTCTCTCTCTCTCTCTCCAACCACCACCACTACTACCATCCCCACCCCTCCAGGAGCAGGTGCGGCCACAAGGTGCGTGCAGGAGGCCAAGGAGAGAGTGCGTTCCTTCCGTAGAAGCAGCACATCGCCACCCAAGGCCCCCGCCCCACACCCCAGCGATCCCCCTTCCCCTTACACCCCTACCAGCACCACACACTTCTTCCCTGCGACAGCCCCGGCACCTCCCCACCCCCCTCTGACCCACAGCCCCTCCCTGCCTGAGGAACACACCCCAAACACACACACACCCTCGTCAGCGCACTCCACCAGCACACCCAACCTTACCGAGGGCACACACACACACACACACACACACGCACACGCACACGCACACGCAGACACCTCCACCCCACCCCCTTTGACCTTTGACCCCGACACACAGACATACAGACACACAGACAGTCATTTACGAAACCACTCGAATTCTTGCCAGTTTACTACACCTCCCTATAATGACCCTTTGACCCCACCCCCCCAGCAGACCCCACAGCAGCCCCCAAGCCGCCCCCCGCCCCACAGCCTCCGTCAGGCCGCGGGTGGGCTGGAACCCTTTCTTTGAGGATTCTGAAGGGGAGGAAGAGGACAACAGGGAGGCTGGAGACAGGGGGATAGTTAGGTTCTCAGGAGCCTTCAAAAAGAGTGGTATTAGGTGAAGTGACATGACGCTAGGTGAGGTCAGGTCAGGTGAGGTCAGGTGAGGTCAGGTCACGTCAGCCTCTTAGGAATTATTATTATTATTATTATTATTATTATTGAGATTTCATTATGCATAGTGTGTGTGTGTGTGTGTAGAATATATTGTAAATCTCTCTCTCTCTCTCTCTCTCTCTCTCTCTCTCTCTCTCTCTCTCTCTCTCTCTCTCTCTCTCTCTCTCTCTGGTTGTGACATTAAATTTAGGTTGTGACATAATTGTGATGTGTGTGTGTGTGTGTGTGTGTGTGTGTGTGTGTGTGTGTGTGTGTGTGTGTGTTTATAGAAGCAAAGGATACCGACCTGACCTTTCCTGACCTCATTTGACCTCACCTAAGCAATAACTTCAACATAGAATGATCTCATGTAACCTAACCTAATGTAACTAAAACACTCTCACACTCACGCAAAACACTCACACACTTAACTTAACCTCACTCACTCACCCTCCTCACACACACACCACAACCTAACCTCCTAATCACACACACACAACTTATCTTAACCTTAACAACCCAAAAACACACAAAACACACACACCACCTTATCTTCCTAACCTAACAGACCAAACACCCAAACACACCCAGGACACAACAGGACACAACAACACCTCACACCTTATTTTAACCTAACTTAACCAAACTCAAAACACCACAAAACACACTAAAACACCCAAAACACATAAACTTATCTAACAACCTAAACAAACTTAATCAAAACACCCCAAAACACAAAATCACTAAAACAATCACTAAACTTATCTTAACCTAAGCTAAGACTTCAAAACACCCACACACCCATCACACACACACCTCAAAACAACAGGACACACTCACACACACTTCTTAACTTAACTCAAACTAACACAAAAACACACACCAAAACACTCAAACTCAACCAACACACAAATCACAACAACATCCTCAACAAGACAAAACATCACACTCAAACACCTTAAACACCCTAAAACACCCATAACACAACAAAACACCTCAAACACACAAAACACACCAAAACACCCTCAAACACACACAAAACACAAAAACACCACTCACACCAAAACACTCACATCAAAACACCCACAACACACTCAAAACACCCAAACACACACAAAACACCCAAAAACACACAAACAAAAACACTCAAAAACACAAAACACACACACCAAACACTCAAAACACCCCAAAACACAAAACACCCCAAAACACACACAAACACTCAAACACACAAACACCTCACACTCAAACACTCAAAACACACAAAACACCACAAAACACAAAACACTAAAACACTCAAAAACACTCAAAACACACAACACACAAAACACAAAACACCCCAAAACACTCAAAACACCCAAAACACACTCAAACACTCAAAACACAAAACACACAAAAACACTCAAACACCCCAAAACAACACAAAACACTCAAACACTCACAAAAACACACAAAACACCCCAAAACACACCTAAAACACCCCAAAACACTCAAACACATCCAAACACACAAAAACACTCAAAACCCCAAAACACCCAAAAAACACCCAAAAACACTCAAAACACTCAAAAAACACCCCAAAACACTCAAAACACCCAAAAAACACCCCAAAACACCCAAAAATCCATCACAACCCAACCCAACGCAGCTGATCTGACCTAATGTAGCTTCGTCTGACCTTGACCATGACCTTGACCTCGTGTGACCTTATGTGACCTACGTGACCTATCTTGGTGCTGGTTGGTCAAAGATTATTACAAGATTTGAATTGTGTTTATTATTATTATTATTTGAAAACTTTTTAATCGTGTCTCTCTCTCTCTCTCTCTCTCTCTCTCTCTCTCTCTCTCTCTCGTTAATGTAAATAGTACTATGTGTGTGTGTGTGTGTGTGTGTGTTTCAATTTTTTGCCTTTCCACCACCACTGCTAACATTAACCTCATCATTATTAGCTAAGTATTATAACATTGTAGCCACTTACGGCCTGAAAAACTCTCTCTCTCTCTCTCTCTCTCTCTCTCTCTCTCTCTCTCTCTCTCTCTCTCTTGTGAATCTCATTAACTCCTCAGCCAAACATGAATTACAAATCACTAAGAGTTTTATTTCAATTTCCTTGTGTGTGAGAGAGAGAGAGAGAGAGTCACCACATTGACACAAAAACCCTTTAAAACCGCGTCACTTCAACTAGAGCCTTTGGAGTGTGGAAATGTTGTTAATCTGTCACCACAACCACAAAAACACCCTTAAAACCCGCGTCACTTCAACTAGAGCCTTTGGAGTGTGGAAATGTTGTTAATCTGTCACCACAACCACAAAAACACCCTTAAAACCCGCGTCACTTCAACTAGAGCCTTTGGAGTGTGGAAATGTTGTTAATCTGTCACCACAACCACAAAACACCCTTAAAACCCGCGTCACTTCAACTAGAGCCTTTGGAGTGTGGAAATGTTGTTAATCTGTCACCACAACCACAAAACACCCTTAAAACCCGCGTCACTTCAACTAGAGCCTTTGGAGTGTGGAAATGTTGTTAATCTGTCACCACAACCACAAAAACACCCTTAAAAACCCGCGTCACTTCAACTAGAGCCTTTGGAGTGTGGAAATGTTGTTAATCTGTCACCACAACCACAAAAACACCCTTAAAAACCCGCGTCACTTCAACTAGAGCCTTTGGAGTGTGGAAATGTTGTTAATCTGTCACCACAACCACAAAACACCCTTAAAACCCGCGTCACTTCAACTAGAGCCTTTGGAGTGTGGAAATGTTGTTAATCTGTCACCACAACCACAAAAACACCCTTAAAACCCGCGTCACTTCAACTAGAGCCTTTGGAGTGTGGAAATGTTGTTAATCTGTCACCACAACCACAAAACACCCTTAAAACCCGCGTCACTTCAACTAGAGCCTTTGGAGTGTGGAAATGTTGTTAATCTGTCACCACAACCACAAAACACCCTTAAAACCCGCGTCACTTCAACTAGAGCCTTTGGAGTGTGGAAATGTTGTTAATCTGTCACCACAACCACAAAACACCCTTAAAACCCGCGTCACTTCAACTAGAGCCTTTGGAGTGTGGAAATGTTGTTAATCTGTCACCACAACCACAAAAACACCCTTAAAAACCCGCGTCACTTCAACTAGAGCCTTTGGAGTGTGGAAATGTTGTTAATCTGTCACCACAACCACAAAACACCCTTAAAACCCGCGTCACTTCAACTAGAGCCTTTGGAGTGTGGAAATGTTGTTAATCTGTCACCACAACCACAAAACACCCTTAAAACCCGCGTCACTTCAACTAGAGCCTTTGGAGTGTGGAAATGTTGTTAATCTGTCACCACAACCACAAAAACACCCTTAAAAACCCGCGTCACTTCAACTACAGCCTTTGGAGTGTGGAAATGTTGTTAATCTGTCACCACAACCACAAAAACACCCTCGCCCATATAGCCAACATTGTGCATAGTTAAATAAATAATGGGACAAATAATGGGGCAAATAAGTAAATAGATAAATAAATAATTAGATACAGGAAGACGATCAAGATTTACGGGTCCAACACACCGTTGCTGCCTTACTGCGTGTACTCACCACTCAGAACGCCCACTTTCAAACGCATCTCATGGGCGGACACTCACCTATTCCAGGCAACCCACGCCACCCACGCCTCGCTGGTTCCCTTATGACACCACACAACCACAGAAATTCCCAGAAAAAGGTCGAGAATCACAAGAAATTCGATAAAATATAAGAACTCTCCGCTTTGCATCGTTTGTTTACACTCGATGCGAAGTTCATTGGTTCACATAGAGAGGTTCAGAGCCTTTTTGAACCTTTATGATCCTGCCCACCGTGTTTTCAAAGGCTTTAAATAAATCTTCAGCTACCCCTGGGTGTGTTTTACCCCTGTGGTGATATACAGTGATGGTTAAACTGTCAGTATATCCGAAACTGTCTCTGCAAATCACTCCAGCTTCAGGAACAGGATTGAGAAGTTATGAACCCTGTAAAGCTTCAAATATTAATGAATCTTGGTGTCTGAAGCAGGGTGTAGTGGAAGTTATTGGTGTTTTTCAAGGTTGTGATATTTTTGACAGGCTGCAGTGGAAGTTATTGGTGTTTTGAAGGGTGTTTTTCAAGGTTCTAATAGTTTGACAGGGTGTAGTGGAAGTTATTGGTGTTTTTTCAAGGTTCTAATAGTTTGACAGGCTGCAGTGGAAGTTATTGGTGTTTTTCAAGGTTCCAGGGATAGTTTGACAGGCTGCAGTGG